>NW_020950792.1:16086227-16211629 GCF_900497805.2 Vombatus ursinus
TAGATAGATAGATAGATAGATAGATAGATAGATAGATAGATAGATAGTATAAGAGCCCAGGTAATTCCTATTGTTTTCAAGATATTTGAGCAACATGTTTAGTAAATCACTATGGCTCATCTTTTAGAATTGATTGCCTCTGAAATTGAAAGATTTACCAAATCCCAAATACATTTAATTATTACATTTTATTAGGGAATTCTAATTAAAAACATTATCCAAATTGACTGTTGAGAAGATTCTAGTATAACAAGCTGTGGTTTGAAAAAAATACTAAAAAAAGCGATAGACATGACACTATGACTTTCACATTAAAAGGGGCATTGAACCAAGATATCACTTCAATCACTTACTGAAGATAGATGACACCAAATTCTATAGGACCAAACCAAAAGCATGTTAAACCAAAAACATGCTAAATTTGTATTCAATCACATGGAATCATTCTCCAACAATATGAAAATGTCATTTTTACTCTGTAATCATAAAATTCTTAATGTGCACTGAGTAGAAATACAGACTGAAGGCTTGAGAAAATAGTTTCCATTGAACCAACAGATTAATACTGTCAGCCTGGTCTTATCCAGGCAAGATATAAAACATAAATCTATCAAAGCTAAGGCTTTGTCTTATACATTAAGAGTCTTACTGATATCTTAGAATCAAAATTAAATGAGAACACTAAGTTTAAAATAATTGAAACTTATGGAATAACAGTTTTGATATATACTCTTGAAACTGTGAAATGAATGAGAAGTTATTTAGAAAACATTCCAATGGAAACTTCTATAATGTTAATATAACAATGGGCCTATACCCTAAAGCAACTATAAAAAAGCTAAAATCTTTTTGGCCAAAAAGGTGGGAGATTTAGAAACATTATTAAAGCACATAAAACAGTTCAAAAACCTACAGAAAAATTCTTTCGGAATTAGAAAACATCATATCCACAAACAATATTCAAGGTTGATAGCAGGAAAATACTTTTGATGGTTGAAAGTGGTATATACCATCAGATGGAGTCTTTGAATAAATTAAAATACAACCTTGGAATCAAAATGTCCTCTATGGGAAGTATCTACATAAATTTAGCCAACAATTAGAAGAAAAATAATGATTTATGTTTACAGAAAAGACTTACTTATAAAGGAAATTCCTAAACTTCTTATTAACACCAAAAATTGCTAAAACAAATATTCTTAACCTTCTTTGCCTGTCACATATGCCTTTAGTAGGCTCATGAAACATATGCACTCCTTCCTAGAATATTATTTTCATATTCATAAAATAAAATACATTGGATTACAGAGAAAATCAACATATTGAGATAGTTATCAGAACACTAAGGGGGGAAAAGTTCTTGATCTTCAAATTAATTAATCTTGTAGTAAAATGTTAAATATATTGAGGTTAGATTACTTGATCAATGAAGGTTATATGATAATTGGTAGAAACTATGAAGCACATACCTGTTGGCTGAAAAAATTATTACCTACTGACAATCTAGCAAGATATTACCTGGTGAATGGAATTATGTATCAGAACTCATTAAATTTCATGGACTGGGGCAGCTGGATGGCACAATGGATAGAGCACAAGCTCTGAAGTCAGGAGGACCTGAGTTCAAATCTGGCCTCAGACCAAATGCTTGTCACTAACTAGCTGTGTGACCCTGGGCAAGTCACTTAACCCCAATTGCCTAAAAAAAATTTCATGGACCAAATAAGCCCCATGCTAGGTATGCAAATCTCCAAATATACCACAGTAATTCAACCAAAAACTATGAGGGCCAAATCATTACAGGCCAAATTATTGTCCATAATTGCCTTAAATGTATTAAAAAGGTTTTTTTTTAGCAAGAACTTGAGAAACATCAAGAAATAAAAATATTCCAATTTAAAAGGAAAAATAAAAAAGTCTTATATAAAAATGTGAACTTATGTTAACATTGTTTATTAAAGAAAATGAATATTTAATTCAACACAAAATTAATGAATCTAACTGTGTCCCATTCTGAATTTCCTGCTACTATCTTTTGTGTATTTTAAATATTTCATTTACTCTTTTCTTTTTCTTCTCCTCTTCTTCCTTCTCCTTTTTTCCTTGCTTCTCCACCTCCTCCTCCTGCTCCTCCTTCTCCTTCTCCTTTTTTTAAGTAGAATGGAATTTTAATACTAATTTGATAGCACTTACTATGTCTCCAACTGTTAACTTTAAAAATAATTGATCTGGATCATTGGTGCATAACGGACTCCTTTATAATAATAGAATCATCAAGTTAATCAACTATCTTTAAATAGTTTAGAAGTCCTTTAGGTATGAAGTCAGGCTTCTTTGTGTACTTAAATATGTACTTGCCAGTTAGTAATCTGTTTAAATATATACTTGTTAGATGCATATATAAACACTTAAATCAGCCTGATGTTATAACTAAAGAACCCATAGAATATTAAAAGATAATGAATCCTAACTACTTATTATTGACCTACCTAATCTACTTATATATTGTTATAATTGTTTAGCATACTTATTTGCTCATCTTTTTTAAATGAGGTTTTATGATAATTTGTAATTCAATTGTGATCATATGTAAGGCAAAAGAAAGGGTGAAAATATTGTTATGAAAGCTGGGCTAAACTCAATCATGAATAAGAGAGGGAAAATATCAATTGAAAATACTGTACAATAAATACCAACTTCACAGCAAAAACACATTTTATTACTTACATTATTTGAGTCATTGCCAAATATTAAAGTTTGTTTCAGAAATAGGTCAAATAAGATTTGCACAGTATTACTATAATTATAGACTTTACATGAGACTTATGCTTTCAATCTGTGGCTAGCAGGATGCAATGAGTCTGATCTTGATGAGAAAAGTTAAATGGTAAACTACATATCTTTATGAAAAACAATAACAAAAATAATTTAATCACTAGGATGCTTCAAAATATTGAAGTGTTTTTTTTATTTTCCTTCTGGTGTTTGACATTTTCAAAATGTTAATTCTAAATTGTGACAGGCAGATAATTTTAGAAATTCTTATACTAAGAAAAACACACTTGGACACTGTGGCTATGAAAGGTATTTTGCCAAAAACAAAATCAGAAAATAAGCTTTTTAAAATTTTACATAAAGGTAAGGATTTGTAATAGATAATCATATCAATTTATCAAATGAGATAACATTTGTAAATTGTTTGTCATCGTGCCTGGCACATAGATAGTACTTAATAAATGTTCATTTCATTCATTCCTTCCATCATTTAAATCCTTGGTCAGTGGTAGGCTAAAAATTTTTTTTGGATCAACTATTTTTCCTCCTAGCATATCCTTTCTTTTTAAGCTACTTAATTTTGTCACTATATTGTGCCTAAAAAGTAGTAGACACATACACACACACACAAGTACATTCACATGCATATTCACAAATGTATGAAGCAATGTCAATAACTGATTTTAAACTGTAATTTCCACTCTATCATGGCTTTCTTAAAAGACTAAAATTTCCTCAGAGGAGTAAAATTTCAGCATGTGATAATGTTTTGTAGTTTATTATAATAAACCTTTGAAAAGTTAGCAGACCAATATTCCTCCCTTCTGCATATGGGGCATATTTGCTGTGACTCCATTGATGTGTTGGTACATTTTGCTTAACTATCTCTCCCAAAAACACCTTTTTTAAAAGGGACAATACTCTGAGTTTGAGAGGAAAGAGGAACATATTCATAAATGAAGAGGAAGCAAAAATTATATCAATAAAATCTAGGAAAAAAGGTAGCATATTAAAATAAATGCATTTTAAAATTATTACTAAAATATAATAGCACATAATTACACCACAATTGTTTTCAGCTGGAGCCAATTGATACTTAAAAAATTTGAAGGGACCACTGTAAGAATAATGTTCATGCTTAATTATTACTATAACTCATGAACATTTAATAAATAAAAAAAGGGATTTTTTCCTGTGATGCAGATAGAAATATCTATAATCACAAACATGATAGTACTGCATTCAGCTTTGTGTCTTACTCTTACTTTTCCTTCATGTACTACTTTTATGAGCCTCCATTATTTTTCAGGTTATCAAAAGATAATAACACAAATAGAATAGCTACAGTTTGGAACAGTCTAAAAATAGAGCCAATTGGTCCCAGTCCAAATGAAAAACATTAAAATTCAAGCATTCAAAACCTTGCAAAATCAGAATCTGAGTTTGGCTATTTAAACCCACTCTACTGAACTGAAGAAAAATCTACCATGAATAAAAAGCAGGCACAATTTGTTGACCTGAATGCTTTGAAATTGCTAAGGCTGCAGACACATGCCCAAAATCTCCCTCCCACACAGACTTCATTGCAGCAATTCTACTCTGGAAAGAGGAGGCTTAGTCAAAAGGCTCCCAGTGGGAAATTTAATAATTGAGTAAGCCTGGCCCCACTCGACTGATGCTAAATGCTCTAGGGGCAAGTGGGAGAACAAAGAAACATTATGTACTAGTGCAGAAAATGCTGAAACAATCTTAATTGTAAGTGAGAAAGAATCATATTCTACTGCTCTTTGTTTGACAAAATTGGTTAATTTCCATAGCAAAATGTAGAACTCAGCACTCTTGGCAATACTATTTTGAAAAAAGAAATAGTGAAAAGCAGCCAAATTCCAAGTCTGGAAGCAGCCCCATGAACCAGAACAGAAAACATTACTATTTTTCAGTCTTTACTGTTTCCTTGAAATACTTTCTCATGGGAAGTTTCATTCAGCAACATAATGCCATCATATGTGATTATTTTTTTATTTGTGAAGGATCAGATTATAATTGAGTTTGGTGTTTTATCTTATTTCAGCACAACTTGTACAATGTAGTCTGACAAGAATTCCCCATACTAATGTTCAGTAAATATAGATTATGTCTAACTTTTTAAAAAATCAAAGTTGCATTTGTGTAACAATTTTGAGAGAGTTCAGATAATACAATTATGGAAACATATTCATAGATTTTATTTAGTTAACTCAGACAAAATTTCACCAATCTTTATGTGAGACAGGTTGAAATATATCACATATTAAATAAAAATTATGGAAATAATTTTCATTCTTGAAAAATAGGTTATAGTGGGTTAAATCATTCTGATGAACATTTCAATGAGGGTACAGTTATGAATACAAATCAATTTGGGGGCATGGCCTGTAACAAAATTCTTGGAGTAGAAAATGCTAAACACATCTTCAGCAGCCATAACAGTAGTGGTCATTTTTACTCCTTGTTTCCATTTTGTTTCCATTTTTGGTTATGTCATACATTACAGCTAATTATGTCAGAATATAGATGATTCAAACTTTTTAACTTGGCTTATTATAGCATGGGGTGGGCTAAAACAATGATTAATATATCATTAAGTTTCCTAATTGATCACATTGCATTTTTCATGATCTCTTTGGATTGATCTTATTGAATTTCTCACTTATTTAGAAATTGACTTCTTAAGACCAAAGCAACAAAACAACAAAAGAACAACAACCAGAGTCTCTGGCTTTCAGTGGGAAAGATGCAGTCAGTCAATCAAGAAGCATTTATTAACTACTTACCATGTGGTAGGCCACTCTTCTTTTTCTTAAGTTCTTTCAATTACTTCATGTTTATAAGTAATGATAAACTTTGAAATCATGGAAATTTAGGAGATACAATTGAGTATATATTTTTCTTTCTGTATTTGAATTTTTCATTATGTTAGATCATAGGATGCAGAGTTGGAAGGAATCTTAGATATCACCTGGTCTAGTTTCATCATTTCACAGATCAGGATACTGAGGCCCAGAGAGGAGAAACACTTAGCGAAGTGCTAGTTGCCTAGTAGGCACTTAATAAACAATTATTGATTAGTTGATTTACTTTAAATAATAGTTCTTTAATTAGTTATAGAAAATACAAGCAAAGAGGATCCAGGAGTGGGGAACCTGTGGCCTTGAGGACACATGTGGCCCTGTAGGTCCTCAAGTGTGGCCCTTTGACAGAATCCAAACTTCACAGAACAAATCCCCTTAATAAAAGAATTTCTTCTAGAAAACTTGGACTCAGATAAGAGGCCACACCAAAAGACTTAAAATACCATATGTGGCCTAGAAGCCACAGGTTCCTGACCACTAGACTACATAACCACTCATGAACACATTCATTGATCTTTCCATTTATCTATCCACAAATATCATTCTTAGTTCTCTTTGTCCTTTTCCTTACACATTTTGATATGTACAGAGACAGTACAATGGATAGTTATCTGATTTTGTAGCCAGGAAAATCAGGGTTCAAACAATACTTCTGACACATTGGCTGTGTTATCTTCAATTTTACCTTTTACATCTTGTATTTCTTTTCCATTGAAATCACACATCTGGTTCCCATTCTTTAATGTATTATAGTTTCCTAATATCCACCCAGTGATGTAAGCAGTATAAGAATTACAACTTCCATTTTACAGATGTGACGGTAAGATAAAATGAGTTGTACAAGATCATAAAATTAGTAAAAATAAGGCCCAATAGCTACATCTTCTAATTTTAGATCCAGAATTCTTTCTATTATGTTATATTGTACTTCTGTTGTTATTGGTGAAGATAATTACTCCAGTAGAACAGATCAGCTTTTCTATCATAGGTATGCAGTCCATGTTCTAGATATGCTGGCTCTTCCAGTTTTGCCTCATACATCTTCATTCCTACCACTCCCATCCTTATCTAAACTAATCACTGTAAACTATTAATCCTTATCTTGGCTTTAAGAATGAAAGTCTGTATAACTAAATGCGTGGTTCTATAAATTACTTTTTTAAATTAAAACAATATTGAAAAATAGTTTATTTCATATAATGTTGATGAATAATTTTTATGTCCTAGTTCTCATAATTTGTTTTTTTTCCTCTGTATGTCTTTCCATAAATCTTCCAGAGAGGATAACTTTTAACACATTGAAAACCTTCTAATTATTTCACTATTGCTGAGATAGCAGTGTATCTTGTTTTACTCAGTTATTATTTCCATTCTCTCTATAAATCTGGTCCATCTCCTTTTCCAGTCAGTCACTTGTGTCATTAACAATATCTTTTTCACCACTTCTCACACTAAAACCACCTCTAATAAGAATTCTTAGCCTGTTTATAGTGACCACTAATATCCCCAATACATTTTGGATCATTTGAAATCTATATTCTTATAAGATTATAGAACTGCATGACTCATAGCTATGTAGGGCTGCCAGGGGAATAGCTATTAATGCATTAATGTGCTGTTCCTTCCAGAAAACCATTTGCATTTAAGAGGTAATTTTTAATCTTTTTTTTTTTTTCGCAAAGCATTTGGGCTTAGGTGACTTGCTCAGGGTCACATAGCTAGTTAGTGTCAAGTGCCTGAGGCCGGATTTGAACTCAGGTCCTCCTGACTCCAGGGCTGGTGCTCTATTCACTATGCCACCTAACTACCCCTTAACAGGTGCTTTGATGCAGAATTATGACTCCTTGATTATGTTAGCCAACATTCCAAGCAGATGAAGATTTATGGGCAAAGACACTCTTACCCCTGGTCAGTCTTACTTCCATTTCATTGCCCACTATACCATTAACCATTCAAGACTTTTTTTTTTGGCAATTGGGGTTAAGTGATGTGACCAGAGTCCCACAGGTAGTAAGTGCCTGAGGCCAGATTTGAACTCAGGTCCTCCTGACTCCAGGGCTGGAGCTCTATCTACTATGGCACCTTGCTGCCCTGAAATTTATTTTTCTAGAACCTATTTGTAATGACATAATATTTATATTCATCAATGGTAAGTTAATAAGTTGTTCTATTTTTAATATTATTTTAGCAATTTTTGAAATTCAAAACATTTTCCTCCAAAATTAAAGCAGGAAGTACACAAAATAATTATCATTTATTCCATATGCTTAAGCTATTCTATTAATTTAACTTTCTATTTATTTAAGGCTCATGTTATGTCATAGATTTCAGATATAATAGAACTCATCAGAAATTTGGATACCCACTTACTTCACAAGTGATCAGACTGAGGCAAGGAGAGATGAAATGAAAAGTCAAAGAACAAAACATATCTTGTCCCAATTTTATAATGAGGAAATAGACTCAGAGAGATGAAGAAATTTTTATCAAGAACACTCAGCTTATAAATAGGTTAGCAACAGGAATATACCAAAATATGCTCATTGTCAAGCTTATACTAAATCTTTTAAATTTCTTATAGAGTTCAACAGGTATTTCAGAATTAGTCAGTTCCTTAGAAATGGGGATGTGTTGAACTCATAATACACCGTGGAAATTTATAAAGCAAATTCATAACATAAATGGAGGTCATAATGCGAAAAATCATGATTCTATTTAACTTTTGGGATTATGGAGATATGAGTGGATTGTCAATGTAAAATGGTTGTGTGTGTCTTTGTCTGTGTCTGTGTGTGTATATGTGTGTGTGTTATTAACATGGCTCATTTTCTCAAATCAGGAAATAGGAGATGAGATATGTACTTTCAATTAGGAGTGAATATGTTCAAAATGTATAGCAAAAAAAGTTCATTGGTTCATTCAGACATTCAGTAAGCAATTACTGAATGCTTTCTATGTAGACAGTGCTGGGGGAATATAAAATAAATGCAATAAAATTCTCTTCTCTGTAAGAATTTGTAATCCATTTGGGTAGATAAGATATAAAACTGGAAAATAAGTAATAATAAAAGACATTATAATTTTTCTTTTTTAAAAATTTTAAACTTGAATGCCAAAAAAACCTTAAAAATTCTATAAAAGGAATATTTCCATATACACATACACATCACTTTCAAAACCCTCCTACCAGCCTGCTTCATTTTGTATTTTTTATAATTATTTGCTTTTAAACATATATTTCAAAAAATAAATAAAGAAAAACAAGGAAAGAAAGAAAACAGAGGATGGAAAGAAGGAAGCAAAGAAAGAAAGAAGAAAGGGAAGAAAAAAGGAAAGAAAGAAGAAAAGTAAGGAAGGAAGGAAGGACATGGAATATGGATGTGTGCCCAGATATTCTTGTTCACCTGAGCTTTTGTCCAGTCTATTCTCTATGATTTCCAGTGTGTGTGTTTGTGTGTGTGTGTGTGTGTGTGTGTGTGTTATCATGAGTATTCTAGAATCAGGTCCAATTGGTTAATGACAAATGATTAATTTATCAGTGTTATCATTTACTGCTCAGAAATTTGCAATTGCTTTCAGATCTTGATTTATTGTTTGGTTGATTGTTTAGACTTAAGAAAGTGATAATAATTCAGATAAACTTAAAAATGTAAGTGCAGATTTTGACTTCCCCCACACAGCAGTGCCTACTTGTTAAACATTTACCAACACATTCATGTCTTGCTCTGTAAGCTCCAGCTCCTGCTTTATCTCAGTAGGAGTACAGTAGAAGATTCATGAAATGAAGCCATCATGAAGACAATAAACCTGGTCACCTGCCAAAATAAACATAGGAACTTTAGAAATGAAATTATAAAAAAAATTATAGAAAGAAAATCAGATTTAAATAATTGGAGACATTTATTATTCATTAGTAGACAGGGCCAATATAATAAAAGTAACAATTTTACCTAAATTAATCTATGTATTCAATACCATCCCAATTAAATTACCAAAAATTGTTTTACTGAGTTAGAAAATATAATAACAAAATTGAATTGGAAGAGCAAAAGGTCAAAAATATCAAAGGAAGTAATGAAAAAATTGTAAAGAAAGGAGGTTTAGCAGTACCAGATCTAAACTATATTATAAGGCAGTAATTATCAAAATTATCCAATACTGGTTAAGAAATAGAAAAGTAGATCAGTGAAATAGAGTAGACATAAAATCTACAGCAGTAAATGGCTATAGTAACCTTGTGTTAGACAAGGGTAAAGGCAAATTTGGGGGACAAAAATTCCCTATTTGGTAAAAATTTTTAAAAAACTGGAAAGTAGTCTGGCAGAAATTGAGCAAAGATCAATATCTACTATTTACCAAAATAAGGTTAAAATGGATACATGATCTAGATATAAAGTGAGATATTACAAGAAAATCTGAAGAACATGGAACACATTACTTATCAGACTTATGGATAGGTGAATAATTTATGAATAAACAAGAGTTAGAGAGCATTGTGAAGTATAAAATGGTTAATTTTGATTACATGAAATTAAAAAAAATTTTCACACAAATAAAACCAATGTAGCCTAGATCAGAAGAAAAGCAGAAAATTGGGGGAAAATTATAAACACTTTTTCAGAAAAAAAGGTCTCATCCCAAATATATAAAGAGGTGTGTTAAATCTATAAATATGAGTCATTCCCCAATTGATGAATGGTCAAAGCATATGAATAAATAGTTTTCTGATGGAGAAATCAAAATAATTTGTAGTCATATGAAAAATGATTTAAATCATTATTGATTAGAAATGTGCAAATTACAACCTTGAGATATCATTTTACAACAATCAGATTGGCTAAAATGATAGAAGGAAAAAATGAAAATGTTGGATGAGATGTGGAAAAATTGGGACACTAATTCACTGTTGATGGAATGATTGGCCCAACTATTTTGGAGAGTAATTTAGAATTATGCCCAAAGTGATGTAAAACTGTCTCTACCTTTTGACCTAGGAGTATGGTATTAGATCTGTTTCCCAAGACGATTAAGGAAAAAGGAAAAGAACCTATATGTTCTAAAATATTTATAGCAGGTCTGTTTGTGGCAGCAAAGCACTAGAAATTGCAGGGATGCTTGTCAATAGGGAGATAATTTATCAGGTTGTGGTATATGATTGTAATGAAATATTACTGTGCTATAAGACATGATGAGCTCAATGATTTTAGAAAAAAATGGATAAATTTGCACAAAATAATGAAGAGCAAAATGAGCAGAACCAAAAGAATGTTATATAAAGTAATAGCAATATTGTTTTAAGAACAACTTTCAGTGGCCAAATCATCTTGACTATTCAATTTAACTACTAAAGACTTATGAAGGAAGATTCTATCTGAATCCAGAGAAAGAACTGATAAATAGAAGTAGATGTATGGATTTACACATACATAAATATTTGTGTTGAATGGTAGTTATCACTAGGGTGGGAGGAGGGAAAAAAGAAAGTTACATGATAATTTTATCATATATTTAAAAGGAAATTTAAGTTGTACAAAATAGTTTTGCAGTTTCATGTGCAAAAAATAAAGTGATATATGAGAAAAAAAGAAGAAAACAGGGAGAAGGGCATGGAGTCCCATAGACAATAGTGATTTTGATATGAATCTGGTAATAAATTTAGATAGAAAAAAGACACTAAGCCTCATCACCATAGATGATGATGATGATGATGATGATGATGATGATGATGATGAATCTTATCTGGCACTTTGAATAGTACTTTAAGGTTTTCAAAATACTTTATATTCATTACCTCACTTGAGTCTTAAAATGTCCCTGTATACTGCCATTTCTAAATGTTAAACATATACCAACAGATAATGAAATTCTACATATTATCTAACAAAAAAGATATTCAACATTACATTTGAAATCATGATTTGTGAATGGTTCAGATAATACAAGGAGCTTCTTTACATGGTTGCAGGAATATTTCTAGTCCACACTGCTTACATGGATAGATGAACCTATATAAGATCATAATTATTGACATAGAAGAAATTGTAGAAGCCTTTGAGACCAATCCCTTCATTTTACAATTCAGAAAACTGAGGGCACAGAGAGTCATGTTGTGATTGAGTTTCTAAAACAGGGTTTGAAATTCTCTTCCAGACTTCAAGTGCAGTGCATAGAGATCTACTTTACTGGTAAGCAACCACCAAAACTCTAAAGTAGGCCCAAACCAGATTAAAAAGTAATTTGGAATTGTCTAAAAAGTAATTAAAATATAATACAACATTTATTCCTGTTCAGTCATTTCAGTTATGTCCAACTCTGTGAAATCTTTGGAATTTTCTTGGCAAAGATAATAAAGTGGTTTACAATTTCCTTCTCCAACTTCTTTTACAGTTGAGAAAACTTGGGACAACAGAGTTAAGTAACTTACCCAGGGTTGTACAATGGATGTCTGAGGTGATATTTTAATTAGGTCCTCCTGACTCCAGGCCCAGTGCTCCATGCACTATGCTTACTAGTTGCTCCAAATACTTTTTATTGTAAGTCCATATGCGGCCCACAAAAATCATTTTTATTTGAGTTTGACACTACTGCCTACATCTTGCTTTCTCTAATGCCTCTACATATAGGTACAAACCAATTTATATGTATATGCATACACATACATATACTTATCCATTTCCCTATTCATATACTTTGCTTAACTTGAAAATTAAAGAACTTGGAATCTATTATTAGCTTGTATATAAATTAAATAAGGAAGTAGAGGATTCTGAAATTGATAATTTCTCTCTCTTTTGAAACCAGATTTCAGATTTAGAAAACAAACTCATTATTCAAGAGTCTTATCAGCTCTACAATGATGAGCTTATAAGAAAAATTAGGCAGATAAACTACCTAGAATCCATCCATTCTTATGGATAAAAAATTAATCATAATGTTCTACAATTACAAAATATTTTATTTATATAATTCTTTAAAGAAAGTTCAGAAACTATGGTGTTTAGGAATGATTAAATCAATCTCAGATACTCTGTTCAACTCACTTGCTACATTTGTTTTCATTTTTCAGAGATACAGAATTAGATATTCTTAACTCTAGACTCAGTTTGATTGACTTGAATTAACCTCAAGAAATGATTTTATTGTTGTCTCACATCCCTTATATATTAAAATACAGAACATGAAAATTTTTAAATATAGAAAAAATGATCTCCATATTGCAGTTCAAGTTGAGAAAACATAGATTGTAAGTAAGCAAGTAGGAGTGATATTAGATATTATGGGCTACAAAGGAAGCATAAGACACAAAGTATGTTGTTATTTAATAATGGGGAGAGTGTAGACATATACAGAATAATTAGGAAGATCATAATATTGTATATAATAGAAACAACATCTCTTCAATGTGCAAAACACAAGACATATCTTGAAATACATGTTCATATATAATTAGAAAAGCAGGTTGTCTTTTCATGTGGAAATAATTATATTTAATTCTTTAAAATTATTGTACTATTTTTAATTGATTGATTAATTTACAGGATTATCTTTTTTTTTCCCAAGCAAAAGTGTTTAATGAAAAATCATAGTAAAATTTGTGATAGAAGATTTACCCCATAGTATAAGATACTCTCTTCTACATACAATCTATATACATGGACGTATATGTTTATGTATATACATTTATATATGCATGTAAATAGGCAGAGATATATGTATATGCACACATGTGTTTGAGATCTTTAAACATATATACGCATGCATGAATGTATATATGCATATATCTCATATACAGTGAGAAGAGTGAAAGAGATCATACAGAAGTGTCTTGCTTAGTAAGTAATGACTCCATCAGTACATGCATGTTGATTTAAATAATCTTTAAATAATAAAAGCTTACAAATATTACATTTTATCCTATGGAAAAAGAACAAAGAACAATAGAAGTGGAAAATAACCAATATTGAATTTTAGTTTGCTACACTTAAATCTTGTGCTAGCTTTAACAATAAAAAAAACCTAAGTAATAAGTAAAAATCTGACCTCAAGAAACATTTGAGAATAAGGATTAGGCAAATGAGTGCATCAAATTTGCAAATGAGTTCAATAATTTAGGAAATTAACAAATGATTTTTAAAAAATTATTATGTTTTGTTTTGTTTTTGCTGATTACTACTTTATAAGGTAGTTTGACATTCTACCTTTTTTATTTCCATTTAATTAATGACTTTTTCATTTCTATTTTGCTGGATTTTATTATTATTTATACAATTATATATAGTATCTTTAACTAGTTTTATTGCTATGACATCTAATAGATAGATTTAGTCATTATTGTAATTTTATTATATTGACTCAGCCTATCCTCAAATTATTAATATTTTCCAATCTGTTAGAGTGTTTTTAGTTGTATTCCTAAAGTTCTTATTTGTGTTTTGGTAGGTAGACTTGCAAATATTTTATGAATTCTGAAGTTATTTTAAATGGAATTTCTCATTCTATGTATTTCTATTGGGGTCAGGTAGAAGTACAAAGAAATATAGATGACTTATATGGATTTATTTTATAACTTTCTATTTTCCTAAAATCATTAATTTTTTTGAAGTATTACGTTTGCTTTGATTTAATGAATTTTCACAGGTAATTTTGACTAACTAATGATTTCCCTTAACACACTGACTTTAGAATTCACTCCATATAAAAGCTATAATAATACTGTGTCAAGAAATAAGTTAACATTTATACATCTTGAAATTATGATTCTTGCTCTAAATACTAACCTATTTTTCAATCTAATTTAGTAATTTGCAATTTTTTGTCACCCTAGAAATGCCCCTAACTTTTAGTGTATGTGAATCTTTATATATATGATTTTTTTGCCTCCACATTTATAGTTAGGAAAAGGAATATGTTTTCTGAGTTTTTTTGGTGGGCGTATCTTACCCTCTACTTCTGGGCTCAGTACAATTAGACTAAGAAATTAACTGGATGGAGGTGAATGACTTCAATCTATTTGTGCTGAGCCCAGTATAGGAAAGCTCAAAAATGCATCCAGAAGGCTTTATATTAAACATTGAGGGGAAAATAAATTGGTGACTAATGTGAGACATCCTGCATTGTGAAACATGCTTTTGAAAATGATTTAATGGCAGCTCTAAAAAAAAAAAAATCTAATGTCAGTGTTGTGCATATATTAGATAGCTCCTTGAAAGGCTTTTCAGCTTTCTTATTAGACTTTTTGAGGATTTGGTACTTTTCACTTTTGCTTTCAAAAACAGCCTAGGGTAGACTATTTTTCATGATCAGTTTAAGTGCATTGCAGCTTGCCAAATCCTTTTTTTATTTTAAAGATCAGTCTGCAAAATAGTAACAAACCTGAAACATCATTTAAAAATCAATAATGTTCAGTAACATGCTTAACATAAAATACTGTCTCTGCAGCAATCTTAAGATAACGTATTAAAAACAGGAAAGGAAAATATAATTTAATTTCTCCACAAGTTGACATGCACTTCATTTAATATGCTATATATTCATATAGAAAACTGTAGCCATCTGTAAAAATTTGATGTCCTCTCTGAGATTGATTTAGTCAATCATTAAGATTTTTTTATGAAAATAATTAAAAGTGTGCAAAATATATGCAAATAAGAGTATGAAATGATATAGTACAGAAAAACAAAAACAATAAACACATTAACTATAAATATATTTAAAATACCTCTCCTCATGAAAGGTTAAAAATACTTTATTAACATATACATAATACTTAGCAAACACTTTATTATTAAACTTTTTCTATTATTATTTCTCCAATAAACACATAAATAGTTCAGATTTCAAGGTATTTTATTGCTGTTCAGTCATTTTCACTGGTATTCAACTCTTTGTGACCACATTTGGGGTTTTCTTGGCAAAGATACTGGAGTGATTTGCCATTTCCTTTTCCAGTTCATTTTACAGATGAAGAAATTGAGGCAAACAGGGTTAAGTGATTTGCCCATGGTCACACAGCTAGTAAAATATCTGAGGCCAGATTTGAACTCAGGTCTTACTGACTCCAAGCCAGCTCCCAACACTGTACCCATTGTGTCCAAATTTAAGGGATTAGATTGGATTATTCATTGACATTTGTTGAGAGCTTTACTAAGTTTCTGATTAAAAAAGAAATGATGAATTTTGGAGAATGTGTAATTATTTATTTATTATTTGTTCATTTTAGAAATATTTGAAGTTAATACTCAGTCTTTTGACATGAAAGGCATTAGACATTAAAACTAATATGAATGAAAAATACAGGGGTTCTTTTGTTTGTTTGCTTGCTTGTTTGTATGTTTGACTATCTTTTCCCCCTATTTTTCTAATTTATTCAGCTTTTGAAATGTCATTGTTTCAAGTCCAGTTATTATATCATATTGAATTGAATACTTAAATGTATTACCTATTGCTGCAAATAATTGGATACATACTAATTAAATGCAAAAATCCCTACTAAACCTCAATTCAATACTTTGGCTGCCATGTTTGATAATAAATTTATTTTTTGCTTGTGTGACAACTTTTTCACTCCCAAATCACAAAAAAGTAATTTTTTTCTTAGTTGATTTACCTTCAAATTTGAAGTCCTCCTTTTTCTGGCTTGAATTGTGCTTATCAGCTTCACCCTTACTAATAGCTTAAGCATCATTGATTCTGATGGAACATTTCAGCTGTAAAAACATGTGCTCTGAAGCAGACATTACATTTTCCCAAACTATTTAGAGAAAATAAGCAAACATATATTAAGGGAAACATATCTTCACTATCATCTGGTCTTTTGTCATTTCTGATATTATATAGGTCCATGATGAATATTAAATCAACAGAATGGTAATTCCAAATAATGGAAACATTTCATCCTTTAAATCACTAAACATTGAAATGTTGTTATCATTTGACAGAAGACATTAAAACTGGGCTGCCAAGAGGACTTTTAAATTTTCTGATGTCACTTTGAAAAAGCAAAACAATTGGCAGACATGACAGCCCCTCATCGATCTGTGTGTTTAATAAAGCTAAATGTGATGAAGAGTAATGTACCATACTGATGTTTTAGGAATTTCAATAATGTATTTGGAAGACTGTCATAACTCACTCACCTCGGCTGAGTTTATGAGCCATGGTTTTGCTCCAGATCATAAAATCAACTTGCTTAACAAAATGCAGTGACTAATAACACCAGTGATGACATCTCTTCACTTCATTCAACAAGGTGACTTGTTTTTTTTCTCCCACAATACTGTTGGTAGGGCAGTGAAGCAATTACAATGAGAATTTAGTTTAATAAGTGGATCAAGTTATTTTGGCCACAGTATGAGCTCTATTATAAATATTCCACTTCTGGGGCAGCTAGGTGCTGCAGTGGATAGAGTACTGGCCCTGTATTCAAGAGGACCTGAGTTCAAATTCAGCCTCAGACACATAACATTAACTAGCTGTGTTACCCTGGGCAAGTCACTTAACCCCATTGCCTAACCAAATATATATATATATACACACACACACACACACACACACACATATATGTGTATATATACATATATATGTATATGTATATATATACACATATATATATTCCACTTCCTTAACATCTGAACAATTTTCACAAAATATAAATATGTGCTTAACATTTATAGCTGAGATAATTGCCATTAGATTTCAATTTTTAATAATATACATTTACATACACATATATGTATGTTTGTATATATACACACATATTAAGAACAAAAATATTCAATGATAATAAAGGCCAAGTTTTGCTTTCATATTTTTATTAAAGTAATAAATTTGAATTTAGATAGGAAGTACTTGGCTTCATATATGTCTCACCATGTTCATTACATTTATTTCAAAGTTTTCTAAATGAAATCCAAAAGAAGTCCTCTCTTATACTGGGATGTACAGTCACAGAAAAGAGAAGATTGGGATATTTCTTGCCTATGAAATATAAATGGAACATCTCTCGCAACACTTTTTTATCTTCTGTTACTCTCCTCTTCCCTGAGCCACACTACTTAAATGCTTTGCTCACTTCTTTATCCTGGGTCCTCATCTGGAAAACCCACAGAAAGTAAATAAATAGGGAAAATAGAAGACTTTCATATAATAGCAAGTTCTCTTAAAGAGGAAAGAAAAGCCAGAAAATTATTCTTCCCCTTTCCCTATTACCTTTAAGGAAGGTGAAAATAAAGGGAAGATTCTCTCTACCCCCTTTCATTGAAACCATCTCCTGAAGGAATTGGTGGGTGGAATATGTTTTGGGTATCCTAAATTAAAATTCCACATGTATTCTCTTATGGTATTTGTTGCATATAGATACATTTTTCCTACTCATTATGCATTTCCTACTCATTATGGCCTTTTGTGAACTAATTTTGGAAGGTAAACATTATCTATACCTTAATTTTAATAATAAAATAGTTTCATATTTGAAAATAATTTCATATTTGAAAATAACTAACATAAGAATTTAGAACTATAAACATTTGAAAAATGTGATACCTCTTAGAAATAAGCACTTATAATTAAGGAAATACTAAAATCAAAGTTGCAATGTGAGAATAAAATGAGAGAAGACATTTTTCTGACTACCCATGTCATTATTTAAAACTTATAATTACTTTATGGAATCACAGAGATTGACAAATTCTTCATAGGTCACCTGGCCTACCACCTAGCTCTAGGTGATATAATACATGTATGTGTTTGTGTGTGTGTGTGTGTGTGTGTGTGTGTGTGTGTGTGTGTATTCCTATTATTAGAAGATGACATTCCTAAAGTGATCTCTGTTAACTGTGATGTAGTTGAACAAATCAATGCTTAATTAACCATTGTCCTTTCTATACTATTTCTCATACAATAGAAATGATAACTTTATTCTAAAAAAATAAGATTTAATTTATTTTATTTTGTTACTTCATCATAGTTCACTAAATTGAAAGAAATCAAAGAAAAGAGAATGGCTTTAAATATCAGTAGCTCCTTCATTAGAAGGAAGTCTAGTTTAGTGCATAGAAAACTAGACCTGAAATAAGAAGACCTGATTTCAATTTTAATTCTACCTTTAATTAATTTCTTAATTTCTGTGAGACTATTTTGCTCATTTGTAAAATGAAGATAAATGCTAAGATCCCCAACAGCTAGTTAATACATTGGATAGAAGGCCAAGCCTAGAGTCAGAAAGACCTGAATTCAAATTTAGTCTCACAACTTCTCTGTGAAGTCTTAGAGGAGAGAGGTAAAGCCCATTCTCGAAACACTTTTTTCAGTGTCTTCCAGATGGTTGAGCTTTCAAAAATTTACCTCTGTGTCACAATTAAGCATGAGAGGAGGGAAACAGTGGTGGAAGTACACATCATATTTAAAACATATCTATATTTGTTTCACAGAAAAAAATAATGTTAAGATTTTCTGCATTTATATTGTGCATCATTATTTCAAATATAATTATTATATTTTAGGCAGGAGATGATCTTAATTTCCAAGCAGGAATAAAATAAGTTTGTGACAGTTAAAGCTTTCAAGCTATTACTTATAACACAAAATGCAGTTGTAGCATGCACCCTTTGTTCAAATACAGTCTTTTTACAATCTATAAAAGCTTATTCTAAAGAAACTTCTGGGCAAAGTAGGCATGTAGCAATTTTAGAAAGTGTCATGTCCTAGGAATCACAGAATTCATCTTGACAGAATCTTGAGGTAGAACTGTAGGATCACAAATTTAGAGACAAAAGTGATTTAAGAGGTCACTCGGTTCAAACCAATCATTTTACAGATGAAAAAACTGAGTCAGAGAGAGTTTAAATAATTTTTTACCGGTGTCATATAGCTAACCAGGCAGCTAAGTAGCACAGTGAATAGAGAGCTGGACTTACAGTCAGTAAGACCTGAGTTCAAATTTGGCCTCAGACACTTATTAGCTATGTGACCCTGGTCAAGTCACTTAACCCTGTTTGCCTCAGTTCCTCACTTGTAAAATAAGCTGGAGAAGGAAATGGCAAACAACTGCAGTATCTATACCAAGAAAATACTAAAAGGGGTCACAGAGAGTCACACATGAGTGAAGCAACTAGACAACAAATATAGCTAATAACTAGCTGAGATAAGATTTGAACTCATGCTTCCTAATAAAAAGGCTAGGTCTTTATCCACTGTGACAACTGGCTATCTCTAATTAGAAATTATGAATCAAGAATCAGACAGGGGTTAAGAAATACACGTTAAACAGAAATGAAACAAACTGGTAGCATTTGCCGTTCTGGATTATCTGCCTTTCTTTCAAGATTATATTGGCTAATGTAGCTCTCCAAAATATCATCAGAACAGAAAATTTGTCAGGGGCAGCTGGGTGGCACAGTGCATAGAGCACTGGCTCTGGATTCAGGAGGACCTGAGTTCAAATCTTACCTCAGATACATAAAACGTAGTAGCTGTGTGACCGTGGGAAAGTCACTTAACCCCATGGCTTAGCCAATAAATAAATTAATTAATTAAATTAAAAAATAGGAAATTTGTGCTGAAGCCAGGACCTTCAGCTGGTTTAAGGCACAGGGAATATAGATTAGGTGAAGGATTTTTTTTTTAGTTTCTCTTTCTCTTTGACCTATTAGTAGACTGTACTACCACTGACCATTTTTTTCCTTCCTTAAAATGAGAATATTACACTTCCTATATTTTTACCAATTCTATTTTTTATTCTCTATCTCAATTCTTTCTCTACCAGCTTTTATTTTTTCCACCTCTGAAATCAGAATCTCTTATTTCAATCCAATATATTCACTTAGCACCTTTATTCAAAATTTTTACATATAAACATACAAACACACATATTTCAATCCTGTCTTCTCTCTTGAACTGCCGCACCATATCCTATTTGTCCCAACAATACCTCTAACTTAACATGCTCTAAGTGGATCTAATTATCATTTTTTAAAACCTAGTTATTGTCCATTTTCCTCTTTTCTTTTAATAGAGCCACCGTCTTTCTAATTTTTTTATTCTTTTCTCACCTATTCCCCACACACAATGGGTAACAAAATCTTGTTTCTGAGGAATCCCTCTCATAATTTTTATCTACTCTCCATTACTTCTATAATTATTTTAGATAATCAATAGCCATCATAATCTCACCATTAATGTATTGTAATTGCTTCCAAATTGATTGTTCTCTAGGCTCTCATCACTTACAGTTGTTTTCTTCATACCATTGCAAGAATAAGGCGTACAATTTATGGATTTAAGAGGAGACTTCTGAGTGGACTAGAAAAGAAGAGAAACAACTCAGATTCCTAAAATCTAGCCACTGTGCAGATTTTCACAATCTAGCTAATAGCCTACAGATACTCAGATTCCTTAAGAGTCTAGATAATATGGCAAATCTTCAATAGACCTTGTTTTTGGCTGAAAAAAAAGAAGAGAAACAATGAAGAAAATAAAACAAAAGTAAATTCCTTAGGAAAAGACATCACAAAAGAATGTTATTGAAAATAGCAGATTATTAGGAAGATTTTGAAGTACATTTTAAACTCTCATGAAAAAGTGAAGAGTCAAAAAAGAGAGAATAGATTCATACACAAAAAGAAAGAGAAAATAAAATTTAAATAAATTCAAAGAGCTTGGGAGGTTATTCACATGGGAATAGGGATAATGGGGCCCTTTGTGACTGGAATTTCATTAAAGTAGAATAAATAAAATTAACTGAAGAGACAAAATGATAATTTCTAAAAGGATGGTAATAAAAATCAATATGCAAAAAGAGTGGAAAATATGATAGCATTTTTAAAAGAATGGTTAAGTGATCTAGTAAATTGAAGGAAAGAGAGAACTGATAAAGAAATACACCTAAAAATGAAGATACTTAGAGAATGAAAAAAAAAATCACACCACAGCTCAAAAGTCTTATTTTGTTTCCCATGACTTACAGAATACTATGAATTTTAAAGTGTCATTTTATCTTTTTATTTGTTTTCAATGTATTTAATGCCATTTTTTCACTTTATATGTTAAGGTACAATTTTCTATATTGTTTATTTACCAGTAGAAATTGGACACTACAGACTATTAATGAATACTATGTCTGACAACCTTCTCTTATACCTCATAGTGACTTTGGATAGTGAAATATTATGCAAATGCAGTTGAATCTCTGGAAGGTCCTACCAAGCTACTATGACTTTGGTAATGGACTCTGTGCTAGACTATGTCTGTCATACACAAAATAACCTAAATGACTGCAAAGAATCTTATTATATAAAGGTAGGAACTTGGATAATTAATTTGGAATGTAGGGGAACACTAAGTCATCTGAGAAGGTGCAGCAATTTTGGCATCTTTTTCAATGTCAGTACCAGGAATAGCTAAACTTATGAAATCATCAACCTCTTAAAATTTTGGAATATGATGTTGTCTACTGACATCCTAATTAAATAAATACACGGTTTTTAAATATCCACCAGGGAGAATTTTTGACAATTATAATATAAAAATATTTTGATTATCTCTAGTAGTTTTCAAGTATTAAATTAGACAACATTAGTTAAACAGCTACCAATTTTGAAATCACTATATTACATGTTAGGGATTAAAAGATAAAAGACCATAGAGTCTGTTTAGTCAAGAAGCTAGCATTCTAATTACAATCTTCCGATTTTATGTATTGAATTTGTGTTGTGAATCATTGTTTCAAATGTGAATATTACATTTTAGGAAAAAGATGGTCCTAATTTCCTAGAAAGAGTAAAAAAGTTCCCAAACTTTTGCTTAAAAAGTAACTCTAAACTCTTGTCTAAAAGCTCTTTGGTTGGTCTGTGTTTTAATAATTAGTCTAATATGGTGGAAAGAGTATTGAAAGGAAAGTAAGGAGACTTAATTCTTGACAAATTTCAACTATAGTTGCTTGAATGACCTTACTTTAATCTCACAATTTATCTGGCTTAATTTTTAATCAATAAAATAAAGGAATTTTGTGAGATAGTTTTGTAATATTTCTTCCACCTTTAAAATTCTAAAAAATTTGTTCTAAAAATTTCATTGTGGATAGATATTGTTAAATGAATAAATTAGAGTCATAAATCAATTCAATGAACATTTATAAAATGCTTACTCACTCAGCAGTAATGTAGCACAGTACATACCAGTTGAATCAGTTGACATCTGGCCTTACACACTTAACTCTCATTTAACCTTTCTTAGCCTCAGTTTCCTCAACTGTGAAATGTGAAAATAGTAGTGACCATATCCTATGGTTGTTTTCAATGTTAAAAATATATAGCACTTTCCAAATTGTAAAGTGTTCTATAATGGAATCATTATTATTATTATTATTATTTTCCAGTAAAAATACAAAAATCAAAATGATAGTTTCCATCTTCAAAGAGTTTACAAGCTACCATGTTTTCATATTGCTGGGATCCAGGTAATCTCATCATACTGAACTCTGTGTGAGCATTATTCTGAGCTTTTTCAATATCTTTTTAAAGGTAGATTATGTTTTATACATTTTATCGATTAGGAAACTGAGTCTTAGAAAAATAATTTCTGAGGTGGGATTCAAACCTAATTACAATCCCAATGTTATATCTGTGATATAATAGAACATTCAGGATATCTTATATTGTGATTGATAATTGTATCTTTAATGTATTGAGACGTTTACCTTGACATTTTTTTCCTCTACCTAAAACACTCTCTGTTTATTCTTTCAAATTCAAGATTGCAGTAAAATTTTTGCAGAATATTCAATTTTTTAGGAATTTTAGAACTGCCATTCATTGCATCCTTTTAAGTCACTGTGACTGGTATTTGTATTAATTCCAACATTCCTTTTCATTAGACAGAAAAAAAAAGATTCACATGCAAATAAAGTGAGTCAAAGTGAAAAGTTGTAGAATAGAATGGAATTTTTAAAAGTTACGTATATGGACTTCAGTTTTTCAGATATATTTCCATTGTCTTCAATTCATTTTCTGAGTTATAAATTCAAGTAGTGACCTATCAGTGATGCTTATAAAATAACAAATCCTTATAAGACTAGCCCATTGCAGTACATATATTATGTTGAGTTCTTTTATTTTCTAATTTAGGCTAAAAATAGTTATAGGACTTTAGGCGGAGAAAAAAAAAACAAATCTTTTAGTGTCTATAATTTGGTTTATTCTCAACAGAACATTCAAGTGAATATATTATTCTGTTTTAAATTTCATTCCATTTTTCAATAAATGAGTGATTTTCTTATTCTATATACTTTATCAAATCATAAGTATGGAAATATTTATTCATTTTGCTGAACATTCTGATACCAAAATCACATTAAAAACACACACACACACACACAGGGACTTACAAAAGAGAACAAAAACTCTTCAATATGTTGCTTTAGGTCTCTCCTTTCTCGGCCATGGGATTTACAGCTCTAGAGATACTCTCAGCAGAGTTTTCATAGTTCAGGATTACCTTTAAGAATGGAATAAATAAAGAACTAAAATTCATTGAACCCTAAAAATATTCCTAGGCATATTTCACACAGCCCATACCCCTTCACTTGAAAATAATTTATTTATCCATATGACTATAGAGCAAAATTTCAAATACTTAGAACAGAACAACCATTGGGGGCTCAATAAAGATTTGTTGACAGATTGACCAAAACAATATTTTTTTTAAATTTTAATAAATTAATTTATTTTTAGTTTTCAACATTATAAAACATTATTCAATCTGCAAAATGAATTCCATTGCTCCTCCAGAGACTGAAAAGTGATGTATGAATAAGAGAATGTGATATTGTGTAAGTAGTGTTATTTTCCCATTGCCCCAGCTAGTCTCAAACTGATTGAGCTATTTTACAATATATATTATTATTAGGATGTTTGGTCAAATTGCTATGGTTTAGTAGTCCCAAAATTTCACAAAATATAAACATTATTTTAGGAAAAATATATTAAAATTGGGAGGAACATAGTTTAAATATTACTAGAATATCTCTCTAGAGTTAGGTTCTATTACTTTGATAATAAGTTTAAAATTATAAGAAAACATTTGAAAAAACAGAATTTGGTTAAATTTAATTACCAACCTCATGTGTTGTGTCTTAGACTGGAGGTGATATAGCTTATCCTTTGTTTAACTGAATTATTTTTAAGCACATAGAGGGAAGACACATTTTCATGATTTCCATCATGATTTTAATATTGCTCCCAATACTATTTTTTCAATAAAAAACAAACAAAAAATATTGGATGGATTCTAATTATGGGGAAGGCACCATGCTAGATACTAAGGGAATTATAAAAAAAATAATATTATCTCTACCTCCTTTCTCAAGAAATTGATGGTTTAATAGATCTGATGAGAGTTGTATACACATCATTGTGATTTAAGCTCAATTGTAAAGAGAGAATTACACCATATTTTGATCATTAAAAGGTATGAAAGTTAATTCTTGAATGAAGATAGCACTATGTCAGGGCTGGATAGATATTTTTTGACTGTTTCATTAAACCATAATAAATATGATTGGTTGCCATGTCATCTATGTATGTATTCTTTAAAAAAAATCTCATTCCTTGATAAAATATGCTCTTAGAATGCTTCAAGTCAAATTGGGAGAAACAGTAAAACAAAAATTTGCCATTCTCAATTTGGTGGAATAATTGAAACATATCAGATAAGCATTGAGTTAAAAGATAATTCATTTTAAAACAATAACTCATTAACAATTATGTTTTCACCTTATTCTAAAGAATTGTATTTAAGAATGTTCTTTGTTCTTTAGAAAAGTTCCAGGATCCATAATAGTGCATATTACATAAACACTGTGTTGATAATTAAATATAAGTATGATTCAACTATTCTGGTTCACATTTTTAAATGAAGCAGGGTAATTGATAAATGCAACTACTATGAAATTCACATTATAGACCATACAAATATATTTTATTTGAATATATATATATGGATAGGTACACTGAAAGATAAATTATACTAATTAAAACAAATAAAAACTACTAGGAATTCTTTTTAGATCTCTATAATTGTCTTCTTTTTTATTAATTTATTTTGATTTATTAACAATCACTTCCATATGTTGTTGAGTTAAAATTTTTCTACCCCTTCCTCCCCACCACCCTCCCCAAGATAGCACACAATTTGATATAGGCTATACATATATATTCCTATTAAACATATTTTCATATTAGTGATGTTGTAAGTAAAAATTAGAATCAATAGGAGGAACCACCATAAAGAGGAAACAAAACTCAACAGAAGAGAAAAAAATAGCAAATATTATGCTTCGATCTGCATTCAAATTCCATAGTTCTATCTTTGGATGTGGATAGCATTTTCTGTCACAAGGTCTTTGGAGATGTCTAAAATATTTGTATTGCTGGGAAGGGTTAAGTTTACCAATATTAGTAATCACACAACATGGCTGTTATTGTGTACAACATTCTCTTGGTTCTGCTTACTTCACTCAGCATCAGACCATATAAGTCTTTCCAGGTTTTTCTGAAGGCAGCCTGTTCATCATTTTTTATAGCACAATAGTATTCCATTACATTCATATACCACAACTTGCTCAGCCATTCCTCAATTGATAGGCATCCTCTCAATTTCTAATTCTTTGCCACCACAAAAAGAGCAGCTATGAATATTTTTGTACATGTGGGTCCTTTTCCCATTGGTATGGTCTCTTTAGGCTATAGCCCTAGAAGTGTTATTGCTGGGTTAAAGGGTATGCACATTTTTATAGCCCTTTGGGCATAGTTCCAAATTGCTCTCCAAAATGGTTGGATCATTTCACAACTCCACCAACAATGCATTAGTGTTCCAATTTTCCCACATCTTCTCCAACATTTATCATTTTCCTGTTTTGTCATGTTGGCCAATCTGATAGGTGTGATGTGGTACCTCAGAGTTGTTTTGATTTGCATTTCTGTAATCAATAGTGATTTAGAGCATTTTTTTATATGACTATAAGTAGCTTTAATTTCTTTGTCTGAGAACTGCCTGTTCATATCCTTTGACCATTTATCACTTGGGGAGTGACTTGTATCTACCTGTCTTCCAATAGAAAAAGTGAGTAATATGTTAAATTCACTACAAAGCTCTAAAATGAGGGTGGGAGAATTTGATTTTTTTTTCTGTATGTAATCCCCCAAAATATGACTTTGTTCCTCTTCATATTTTACACCTGATGGGTTTTTGTTTTTGCTTTTTTAGGTTAGAGGGTGCTTGGTTTTTGTTTTTATTTTTTTCACAAAATTATTGTAAAAGTTTCTTTTTGAAAGGGAAGATTTCTACCTAGAAAAAAATTAATTTACTACTAAATTTTCATTGTATTAAGGCATAATTATAGGCTGTATTGTGTCCCATATGAATCATTTAATGTTTATTAACAGAGAAATGATACTGTAATATATTGAAATATTATACATTAGACTTTTTCTTGCTTTTTAATCTCCATTCTGGGTCATAATTTTAAATTTTAAGCTTTTGCCATAGCCAATAAAACATTCCCAGTATCTTGTCTTATTGCTGTATGATATATGATTGTTTTTACTTACTATCCATGAATTACTAGTTCTTCCTATCTGGGTAATTACCAAGTAATTTCCTTCCAGATTTTGCCCCTCATTCAAAGAATATTTTTTTCAGCCCCCCTGAGTCCTGGGATTTGGTTGTCTTCATCTGAGTGGGAGACACACCCACAGTGATAGTTGCCAAGGCACTTCAACTAATCTTTGGAATAGTTATTGTATTAACACCTTTAACATCTGCATTACGGTGACACAGGAAATAAAATTCTTGAAGGTATGCTCTTCAAAATCTTTCCTCTGACATTAATAATATGCTATTTGAAGCAAAATAATAGTGCAAAAATATGTAATCTATGTTTGTAGCTTTACAAATAGAAGTACATGAAAAAATGTACACAGAAATACCTTTTTTGAATTCAAGAAAAACTGATTAGTAAGCTGAATCAAATAATTTTAAAAATAGATCTTAGAAATGAGAGACTCCAACCCTCTAATTTTAAAGATTAAAAAAAATAAAACTAGAGCCACTTTTTTTCTCAAAATAACTTTGATTGAATTGGACAACTTTAAATTATATTTATATGTTATATATTTTAATTTTCAAATTATGTATATGTATTTGTAAACATATGAATGAATAATTCACATGCACAAGTAAATAACCAATATTTCTATACATATATAGTATCCATATGTACATGTATCTGATTACTGAAGATACTTATTTTAGTTGAATACTTTATGGTATAATTATAATACTCATTTTCTCCAGAATCACATAGCTTGTGTGATTTTTATAAAATTCAAGATAACTAAACTGACCATTTAAGTGTCAAATATTACAAATATGACAGTTTAATAAATCTGTTAAATAAAAGGAAGATGATTTCCACCATTTAGTTCATTTGAGGAATGTAGATGCTGGAATGGTGATTTTAAAAATTCTTAATAATCTAAATTTCAGCATCACCCAAAATGAATAGAGAACTGGGTAGCCACTTAATTTTGGGCCATTTATTGCCGTAGGCTTTATTGGCTAGTGTTTCTTACTATTATCATAAGTGTCATTTTATACAACCTATTTCCTAGAAATATTCCTTAGTCTGGGAACATCATTTAATCAAGTAACTAGGCATAATTCAGACAAATATAAAAGAAATTTTATAGAAGATAAGGGATGTAGATTTTAAGGTGATTCTAAAATGTTTCCTTAAATAAGGTTTTAGCTCACTACTCACAAATTTAAAGAACAATTCTAAGACCAAGGGCATATTTTCATTATATTTTATCTTCTCTATTGTTGGGTCTTTTTTAATCTCTATTTGCACTAAGAAAGGAAAAAAATAATTTAGGTAGTACTAACAAAAAATTCCTTAGAGCAAGTGAGGATAAACAGTATGATTTACATTTCTTTTTTTTTTTTAATAATCTTGGCAACTGCAAGTATTTATTTTATCATGTTTATCTTTGTTTTGTTTTGTTTTGTTTTTCAAATATCAAACCAGGTAGTACTCAGGGTTATAAAAGTACACTTGTTGCAATTAATTCCTAGAATCCCAATAAATTGGATTTTTACATCTAAGAGGAAGGTAAACCATATTTCAGTCATGTTTATATAAGTTCATCTTAACTTCATTAGCAGATAGTTGTTGCTTGATTCTGATTTAGTGATCACATTTCGTGGAAGTTACATGGGAGATTTCTCTAGATTGAAAAAAATGAGCTCAGATTGGGGAAAGATTGGTGAGAAAAACCTTGGATATTGAAATGGATGAATAAATTGATTTTATATATGTATGTTATGTGTGTATATATGTATGTATATAGCTCTATATGCATAGTGTTATCATAACCTTATCTATTGATTAAGATATGATCAAAGAAAGAATAAGACCACAAACTCCCCATTTTTATTGAATTGAACAATTATACCAGACATAGGAAGAAAGCAAAGTTGACCTATTTTTGCTTAATTTCTCATTTCTTTCTCAATGAGAATGTGTTGCATTGTAAAGAACAAAACAAAAATGGTTAACAAGGCATTAATACCTAAGATAAGTAATGATTTAATAAGTGAGTAGTTAGCTTTCATTGATAAATTTCTATTACATGACCTAGATGAATTACAATTATGGATAATAAAAGGACTGCCAGATTTGATCAAAGAACCTTTTCAGTAGTTTTTGAAAGATTATGGAGAACTAATGAACTGGGTCGTAATAGAAGTAAGGCAAAATATTCTGATTGAACATATATTTTTATCAATGTATATATGCCTATATCTATATTGATGTAGATGTAAAGGAAAAGAAATAAAAGAGAATGGCCTCTACAAACTACATACATTGACTTTAACTTTGAGTTCTAGCAAAATTATTGAACATGGTTTTAAAGAGATAGTGAATATTTAGGTAAAGACAAAAACAACAAAGATCTTACATGGCTGGAGGGAGACAAGTCAATGTGATAGAAGTAGAACAGCCCATTTCTCTTATATATTCCTCCGAAGAAGTCACAGGAAGAGTATCAGACCAAACCAAGTCCTCATAATTCATGCACACACACACACACACACACACACACACACATTGTATTACACATATATCATATCAATTTCCTGATGAGGACCTGGTTTGGTCAGAAGCTTTTCCTGGGTCTTTTTTGGAGGAGTTGTGTAGGAGAAATGGGCAACACTATAAAGCAAGTAAAGTCTGAAAAAAAAGCCTAATTTGAATATAAGGTCAAGTATATTCCTGGAAGAAATAAATAAGCCTTTAAAATTATTTTACCATTGAAATAAAAAGGCTAGATGAAATAATTGGAAAAGAAGTGAAAGGTAGGGTAGCAAAACTTGGAAACAGAACGAACAGCTTTGGGAGTTAAATAAAACAAAGAACCTTGGAGTGGTTTTGGTACATTTTGAAGATCTTAAAAGCAGAAAGAAAAGGGAAGGGGAAAGAAAAACCATAAGGGAAAAGTGGTATACAAGAGTGGGAGAAATTATCTCATATAATCAGAGTGTGCCTGTAGAAAATTATATGAAAAAGGAAGAAAGAGGAAGGAAAGCAGATGGGTCTTTAATATTACTGTCATCTGAACTGGTCAAAAGAGTTGGAATACACATATACATGCATGCACAAAATTGGGTGCAGAAATATATTTCACTCAACAGGGAAATGGGAGGGAACAGGGATCCCAGCCTTCTGAAAACCTTATCTCTATTTAGACCCAGAAAGTAGAATTAAAAACAATAGGCAGAAATTTTGACTTTTGGTAAAGAAAAACTTAGCAATAATTTAATCTGCTGTAAAGTGGAATTGGCTACATCTAGAGGCACTAAATTTTCCCTGCTGGATTTAAAACCAATTCTTGATAACTATTTGTTATGTATATAACATATATATATATACAGATCGCAGAGTTATTTGGATCGTTTGTCTATAACATATGCATATGCGTATTAAAATGTATATGTTGATTGAATCCTTCATAGTAGGTCTTAAAACACTTCTAATTCTTCATACACAGATTATGAAGAAATAAAACTAGTAAAAATCATTTAACATATGGTGTAATGAGCCACAAAGGTAACTCGTATATAGCATTATGTTAATACATATCAAATTGAATCTATTAAAAATCCTATAACATTAAGAAGAACTTGCTTAACAAGTCTGTCTTGTGAAATATATTGATTCTGATATCCTGTTTTAGTGTTCCAACCATCCAATCATTGTTTATCCCAACTCTTCTGCCCAGGTCAGTATTTTCATAGCAGGCTAGTGAGGCTGTAAGGCAGAAGATAAGCAATTTAGTGGAAGAGAAATATTGAAATAGACACTTAAGCCTGAAATTTGAGGGGAAAAACACAAAGTAAGCAGCAGCATAACTTGTATGATTATAAAATTCAGTGGTAAGACTTTCATCTAAGTTAGAAAATGAATTGACACAACTCCACAAAATAATATCCCACTCTCCATTTCATTTAAAACATTATGGAACAGCTAGATAGATTTTTCTCTCTATCTATCTATCTATCTATCTATCTATCTATCTATCTATCTATCTATCATCTATCTATCATCTATCTATCTATCTATCTATCATCTATCTATCATCTATCTATCTATCTAATCTATCACCAGGCTCACTATCACCTCTAGGATCAACTGAAAAATCCTCTGTTTAGCATTCAAAAATCTTCATAGATTTCCTCCCCCAGTCTTCCAGTCTTCTTACTTAATATACGTACTTACTCACTACCTCTCATGAGGTCTTCAATCCATTGACACTTACCTCTTTTCTATTCCTCACACACAACATTCTATCACTTGATTCTGGTAATTTTCAATAGCTGTCCCTTGTGCCTGGAATTTTCTTCCTCCTCATATTTACTTCCTGGTTTCAATGGCATCCTTCAAATTTTAGATAATATCCCATCAAGTATAAGCAGCCTATTCTCACCTCCCTTAATACTAATGTTTTTCCTTTATTGATTCTCTCTCTCTCTCTCTCTCTCTCTCTCTCTCTCTCTCTCTCTCTCTGTCTTTCTTTCTCTGTCTCTCTGTCTCTGTCTCTCTTTCTCATTTCCTAACACATGAACAAATAAGAGAAATTTAGTCTCGTAGTGTTGAAGGGTAAAAGTCCTCTTAGAACATACATTCTACATTTAGGAATCTTCTCCAATCTTCACTTAACTGAGATAATCATGATTTATCATTAAGCAAACAAAAACACACTTTATGCTTACTTTCTTATAAATAAAGATTGCAATGTGTTTGACAGATCCTCCGTGAGAATTTGTCTTTAGTAGTGATTATTTTCTACTTTGCCTATACTTTAATTTGTTTTATAAGTGTATTATTTGGTATATGTTATGTAGAGTCCTTGGGGAATAAAGTTTGCTGAATATGTTTACATATAAATACAAAAACAATTTAACTTATTTCAAAATACATTTTTGTTATAGGATCATAGTAATTTAGATTTAGGGATGTACATGCACATGAATTCATTTCATTTCATCTATATACATATACATACATGTGCACACACGTGTATGTATACATATACACATGCAAGTATATGTGTGGAGAGACAGAGATGTGATGATGATGTTCAGTCATTTTCAGTTGTGTCTCACTCTTCATGATCCCATATGGAGTTTTCTTGGCAAAGATGATGAAATGGTTTGTCTTTTCCTTCTAAAGCTCGTTTGACAGATGAGGAAACTGAGGCAAACAGAGTTAGTGATTTTCCCAGTGTCATAGAGTTACTGATTGTTGGAGGATGGATTTGAACTCATGATGATGATTTGTCCTAATTCCAAACTCAATGCTCTATATATTGTGCCACCCAGCTATAGATAGGCACATAGTCATATTTGTATTTGATTGATGAAAATAGAGCTATACTGAATGTCAAGAGATGGTACTAACTCTCTGTAACCATGATAAATCACATCAGTTAACTATTTGACTTTGGCAGGTAACATAATCTCTCAATTTCCAAAACTGCAAAGTGAAGAGATTAGACTGAATGTTTTCTGAGTTACTTTCTACCTCAAATATTATAGATGTGACTTCCCCAGGGCCATGTAGCTAGTAAACCTAAGTCAAAATCTGAAATTAGACTTTCTAATGTTTGATTCTCTCTTACACTTAAATACCTATTCTTTTATACATGAAGTTTTCCTATCATATTGGTTAATTACAATGTGTTTCTCAGTAGTTTGTCCAGCATTTGTATGGTCTTTCATGTTCTCTTTGGATATAGGCATTCTAAGTCTTATCTTCCTAATAAACAAAGAGATGGGTCAGACAAAGGTATTGGTCAATTAGAACAAATCATGTCAACTGCCAGTGAAGTGTGTGTTTGTGTAATGTCTGCTTAGTGATGATGGGAGTGGCAAATAGACATTAGATTTTTTTGAAAAATAGAAGATATCAGAGGTTAATGGACTTTATGTTCAATGTGAGTCTACAGGTGAAAAGACAGACTGAAACCTAATGAAATGTTCAAGCATTTGAAGGGTTCTAATGAAGAGGAGTGATTGTACTGGTTTCTAAGGGGCAGAGGCAGGAGCAAGGAGTTGAAACTGTAAAAAGACACAGACAGGTTAAATGTCAGGAAAATTTTCTAGCAATTAGAATTGTTTAAAAGTGAAATATGCAGCCTTTATAATTATTTTCTTAACTCATCTTAAAGGTCTTCCACAAGAAACTACATGATCATATGTCAGAAACTTTATAGTGGGGAATATTTTTGTATATGGCTTGGACTAGATGGATACTAAAGCATTCCCTAGTCTGAAATTATTTGATTCTCTAAATTATTAGAAAAAAAATGGGCTCATGTTCAGAAAGACAGACTGATATGTTTAAAACTTTTTAAAAAAATAAATCAAAGCAAAAGAAACATAAACGTCAGGAAATAGTCTATAGATTATTACTATAATTAATTGTAAATAATATTCTATTACAAATATTAATTATTACAATTATTTGAAATTATTTCCAATTAAGTTTTCGTAAATTTACTCAGAGAAGATGTTAAGAGACAAAAGTCTGAAAGATACAATAATTAGTCAAATTATTAGTGTGGTGAGTAAATGCAATAAAGGAAAACTGACATACATACTCCAAGTAAAATCAGTTTCTTAATAGAGATTCATATAACTCAACAAATGGGTCAGACTGGACACTTCTATAAGTCCAGTGACCACAGTGAAAAGGAGGAACCCTCTTTATTGACACACAGCAATGGAGGAACTTCAAGGTATTTTTAGAACATAGCAATTAGCTTTACCAGGAAAAGTGGGTTAGCAACAGCTGTTGCTAATCCCCTCCTCTCTAACAATCAATGAATATTGTTTCATAGGACTCATCTGTGTCTTGTAATCTTGATTAGGAGGCAGGAATCAACAGGTTTGTTGTCTTATTGGGGAGATCAAGCCATCCCTTGATATACAAGGACAGGTAAGGACAGATGACTTGTCTTTTGGGGTATGGTACCAGATAAAATTGGTTGGGGCTTACAGGCAGCAAACATGTCTGAGGGGCTAACTGTATAAATGATAACCACATTCCCTTTCAACCATACCTTTAAATTAACTTGGAGGGAAAATTATTTTTGAGCAAAGTGACTTCAGGAAGATACTAATTCAATTTTAAAAACCAATATGGCAAAAAATCAATTACATTATAAAATAAATTAGATAGAAATCAGAAGTATTATTTTTTTTGTCTTTTCACACTAGCTAGGTCAAGAAAAAGAGCAAGATGCCTAGGTCTAGGTCAGACACTTACGAATTGTTTGGCCCTGGGAAGGTCACTTAACCTCTGCTTACCTGAGTTTCCTCATCTGTAAAATGGGGATAATAATAGCACCTAGCACCAAGAGTTGTTGTGAGAATCAAATAAAATGATTGCTGTATTGTAAAGTTTAGCACATAGTAAACACTATATCAGTCTTGGCTATTGTTGTTCTTGTTTTCATTATATCACCTCATTTGATCATCACAATAATCTAATATATGACTTGGCTATACATCTAATTCTAGTTTTTTTTAAAATTCTGATAGCATAAGAGAATGACAGTGACCAAAGATTGTTTAGTTGTGCTTTTGTCACTAGATGGGAATTGCAGACCATTTACTACCTTGACGCCTCCAGCTATCAGCCTCAGATGCATTGCACAAAAATTTCTTTTTCAGTGCAGAAAAGAGGTTACATCCTTGCAATAGAATGTCACCATTTAAAACAAAATCCCTATCTCTTATCTTACATGGTTGCAAGGACTACAATTAAAAATTTATGAGGTTTAATAGATTTGTATTGGGAAAATTTCATGGCATTATTTCCTTTCTTGGATGTATATTGAAAAATGCCAGTGAAGTTATACATAAAGCATTCCTAAATATAAGTCCCAGATGCAGTGTATCTTTTATTAACCTCTGTAGATGATATACTTTACTTGATATTTGAGATTAACAAAGGGGAAATCTTTGAGGTTAAATTTAATAAAAGTAACTGTTCCATTTAAGAAGTGAATGATATGTTAAAAAATGCATAATGTGACTATATGACTTGGACTATAGCTAAAGGCATTCATACTTGTGTGTCTCTTTTTGCTTATTTTATGTGTTCTACTTTTAGATTGATTTATCACTTCTGTCATCAGAAAGGAAGGAAAACTAACCTGAAAATTTTAATTTTCTCTTTTCCTAGGTCTCTCAGTTCAAGTAATTTGGAATTATATGTAGGCTGTTGCTTTCCTCCTTCTAGTTTTATATGAAATGCTCCTTTATGTTTCTAGAACTACAAAATTAGAAGAGATTTACCATTGACTGGGCTATGGCTGAACATGTTGTGGTATATTATTGTGATGGAATACTATTGTGCTATAAGAAATTAGCTCAACTCAGATTCTTAAAATCTGGCCACTGCTCAGATTCATAAAATATGGCCTGCTTGCAATAGCAATGCACATGTTTAGATTCCTTAAATCTGGTCAATATGACAGACTCTTTAAATCTCATCCACCCCCTAATCAATGTTCTAATAAACCTTGTCTTTAACTGAAAGAAGGCTTGGGTCAAATTCATTTGGGCAGGACACCCATGTTGTAATTTTGGGGTCATAGCACTCCTAAACTTCTAAACCTTAACATTTTAGTGGTCCATATGGAAAAAAAAAAACTGCCTAACCCCAAGCTCTTCTTCAGCCTAGACTGCAAAGTATGTAAGCCTCCCCATCTCTTTCTTGCCCCATGGTTGGGGTCACTTTCAAGCACCTAAGAAGGCTTAGAGGTGCTTTGGCATCATAGAGGACAAGGATGGAGGCCCTGTCTGGAAGCATATGCCCAATTCTGTCAATTCTCTTGGCACGAGGGAATTGGGAAAAATACAGGTGCTTTTTGGTTCCCTGAGGCTAATTTATTCCCTTCGCTCTATACCCCTGGATCCTCCTTTACTGAGGCTACAGAGAAAAGTTAGAATAGCTAAAACCATCTTAGCAGATTCTGGGGGTTTTGTGATCAATTATTAATGAGTTTGAAACACCTGATACTTTTTGTATCAGTTATGTTAAGCAACTTTTCATAATTTGGTTACCTCCTTTGGTTACTTTGGTGAACTCCCTGGTCACTCTCTTATCTCACTCCCTTCCCTTGAGTCAAGAGGATATTTTTGTTAACCACTCTCAAAAGAGAAGGGAATTTCACCCCCCTCCACCTCCAATTTCTCCTTCCCCCACCTGGCAAAAATAAGGAGGGGAGAGGGGCAACAGTTACAGCAAGGACCCACTAGCAATGGCCTTGAACCCTGGGGCAACCTTTGCCTGGAAGCATCACCCAGATTCAGAACATCCTTCTCATGCATTCCCGCAGCACCACCTCAACCCCCAGCAGTGGTGGGGAGATAGAGAAGAGGGATGAGTGAAGGGAAAGAAGCTAGCCTCCAGACTCAGGTAAGCACATTTTTAAAGTTGTCGTTTTAACCATTAATGATGAGATGTTGTGTAAAGTAATTTGGAAATGCATTTAACAAAACTGAAGTCATCTGATTGGTAATGGGTTTGTTTCAAATTTCAAGTTGGTAAAACTTTTTGTATCACTTATGTCAAGCAACTTTTCATAATTTGGTTACTGCTAAAACAATTTGGCTAGTATTGGTTATTGTTTTAATGTGCAAACTTGTCATAAAGCTCGTTTGGGTTATGGCTTGGTGAGAATTTGCAAGTATATAGAAATAATCTCTAATGATTTGCTTTTTATACCAGGACAAATTTAAATTTGAGATGTAAATCCTGGAAAAGTTTTTTCTAAGTCATGATTAGGGAAACTTGCTATTTGATATAAAACTCATGGAACTGTAAATTATTTTCTTTTGAGTTATCTGATGGATTAAAATAATCTATCAATAATCAATATTCCCCCATCTCTGAAAGAAATGCCACAAGCTACTCAGAGTGAATGCGATACTGGTAAGAAGTCTCAATTGGAAAAGCTGGGAGGACAATTTTAGCCTCAGTCTAAGATGAGATCTTCCTGGCTCAGTTTCCCCATTATGTTCCTTTGAAAAGGGATGTTACCCACTTGGTTATTCCTTATTCTGACTATGAGGTGGATTTGATAATGTGTGGTTGTAAAATTGCGAATTATCTGACTCCAAACAGAGCTAAGTATATCTTATCCAGTCATATTTGAGCCCTAAATCTTGTCCCTGACTTATCCTTGTATAGCAAATTTCTGCAATCAGAGCAAGTGGCCAGTAAAAGATTAATGCAAGTGTTTGAGATCTTGCTGTTTTGACCGGAATGTGTAGTTATTCAATACCCCCAAACAACTAAAATGAAATCAGAAACATCCTCAGTTTGGTTTGGGGAGAAGAATTTCAGTGATGATTGAAGAGAAAGTCATTCTCTTGGTTAATTCATTTGTATAACTATTGAACCCAGGGGTGGAAAGCTTCTGCCTGCAAAAGCATTACTTAAACTTTTGAAAAAGTAAGGAGATCAGATAATTCTGCAGGTCAAATGTAAATGATTTTAATGGGTCTCTTACACTTTTATTTCTCCCTATATCTGGGCCCAGCAGTCTTTTCTGTCAGATTTGTGCCTTACAGAATACAGGTCATTCACCTACAGTTAGTAGAAAACAGCAAGTACTATTCAATGTCCCCCCATCATTCCCTGGATCAACCCTGTGCTTGGTTTTAGTCAACCTCCTCTTTCGCACCCCCTCAAGGTGGGGACAGCTCTATGCCCCTTGCCAGCAGGAAGCAGTTTCAGATGACAAGACTTTCGCCCCTTATCCCAAAAGAATTTGGATCCCATTTGTTTAAGGGGGGAATGATGAGGATGGGATCTAAACTCTAAAAAGGAAAAAAAAAATCCTAGACTTTCTCCCTTGGTCAAATCTTTGGTATCCATCTGAGGCTATAATCCTATCAACTGGCCTTTTATTACGGCCTATGACCAATCTCCCAATTCTCTGTTACCTAGCCTTCCATTGCCTATTATTTCCAGATGGCTCCTGGCCATTTCCCACCCTTAATCCTATCTAGATTCCATTTTCTCTTGGCCAAGTGGTCCAGTTCCCTGGCTTTCTGTTTACCCCAGTTTACTGGCCACTCCCATCCAGATTTTCCTTAGATCCCTCCTCCAATCACCCCAAACTACTTGGACACTCCTATATCCCTCCCACAGTCCTTCTGTATATAAGTTCCCTCTTGTCTCTGCTAAGGTGCTCAGATTCTTTAAGATTCTAACCAAGGATTCAGATTTTTATAATATAGCCAATAGCTCACAAATGTTCAGATTAATAAACCTTGTCTGACTGAAAGAAAAAAAAAAGAAATGAGCTCAATAATTTTAGAACAGGGAACAGGGAGGCAAAGAGAAGATGGGAAACTGCCAACATAACCCTTCAATCTTTAAAATGAGGTGTCAAATCAAATTTTGGAGTGGCATAGTCAACCAAAGTTTAGGATGGGGCATTTTTTTCTAGTTTTAAGAGGTAAAAAAGTAGAGATCTATGATACTATGGTGAGGGTGAGCCAGGAGTGCAAGATGGAAGTAACACTAGCTGTGGCACTCTAGGAACTCTCACAACCCAGAGAGAGCAAAGGGCTTGGACAACTAGTCAGAAAGACATTACCAGGGGATCCTTGTGCAGGCACTAGGTGTAAGGTAAAGTATCACTTGGCAACTTCATTGCCCATTACCCAGTTTTTGTTCCTAGTTCCAGGGTAGAGAGGAGTGCATGTGACTACAAAAGAATAGTGGCCCTTCTCTCAGTACAGAGAGAGAGAGAGAGAGAGAGAGAGAGAGAGAGAAGGGGCTATAGTTTCTGGTAACAGTTTCAGGGTGGAGAGAGGAGCTTCAGAGCTTCCCTTGAGGTTGCAAGGGAATAGAGGCCCTGTCTGGTAAGGACTATAATACAGACCATAACATCCATGACCACATATCTCCCTGTATCACAATACTTTACAATCCTCAAAAACTTACAATGCCTCAGAAAACAGGGAAAAAAGCCTGAAGCTTAGCGTAATATAACCATCACCATCCTTAGCACCCCTGTAGGTAAGCAGAGCCCATATCCAACATAAAGCTCAAAGTCAAGAAATAGGCTGGAAAATATCCTTTTCATCTTTGAATTTGTGATCCCATGATCAATCAATCAATCAATCAATCAATCAGTCTATCTATCTATCTATCTATCTACCTATCTATCTATCTATCTATTTATATATCTATATCTATTATTTTTACAGTTGAAGAAACTGATATACAGGATTGGTAAGTGACTCAACTTATGTGCCATCTTGGAAATATGACAGAGTTAAACTTTGAATCCAAATCTGTTGTCTTCATTTTCATTTCCCTTTCTGCTATTCTGCTATACTGTTCTATACTGCTGTACTCTTTTTAAAGGAAAAAAAGTAATAAAAATATTTCACAATTAGTGAATTGCACATCACTCTTTACTCATCACAGTCTACTCTCATAACAACCTTGCCATGACAGTATTACCAGTATTATTTTTGTCATCTTACAAATGAGCATACTGGTCTAGGAGGTCTAAGTGAATTCCCTAACATTCAAAAACTACTGTGCCTTTATTTAAACCAGTTCCCCAGACTATAAATTGGGTTTTCTTTCACACATATCACACAGCCTCCTACATTTGATAACTATACCACCTATGTGCTTATGACTAATCAGCAGTGGAATAATGATTGAATTAGCTAGCATGAAATATACCCTTCATTAAGAAAAGAATTTAAATGCTAAAAACAGGTACATCTGCTCAGAACAGGTTTATGTGAACAAATCATTGATGTTGTGATTGGCACAATTTACTGCTTATGCATCTAAATTGTGAATTCTGTTGCCTCCAAACATGTGTCACTTAATATATTATATAAATATTTTTGTAATTAGTACTTGGTCATTGATATGACATTAAAGAGAGAAAATTGTGCCATATTAAATCATCTTTTTCATGAGTTGTTTGCACAGTTCAGTCATGGATTGCTTACATGGATTTCATATGAATTATTAAGGGGAAAGGTACCACTTCTTGAATTTTGATTAATCACATGAGGAAAATAAATGGGTGTGTTATTCATTGTGACCATATGGAATGTAAAAAAGGTACTGAATGAGGGCAGGGGAGTAAAAACTAATGCAACCAACATACTTAGGAAAATAATAATGAAAAGCTAATCTTACCTCCACCAAATATATATTGAAAAATTTAATTTACTAAGACTTGAAATGATTTCATTAGAAAAACTATACTTAAGGAAATTAATATTCTTTTTAAAATTTTTAAACAATGAAAAAATATATGTTTTATACTTTGGAAATATTGCTTTCATTTTTCAATAATGTGTGTTCACTTCACTGAATTCTCTCCAAATCTACAGATCACAACCAGTCTATTCCTCCTTTTCATTCTCTGGAATTCACATTTGGATCCTGTCATAAATAAAACAAAACAAACAAATGCAAAAAAAAATTCCAGAGAAGACTTTTTTTCCAACCTGCTAGGGACTTGTGTCCATTAATCATTACATTTTGTGGATAACAATGCAGCATGTGGACTATCATTCTGGTGTCTTTATTTCTTGAAATATGACCCGGTCACCTGATTTTCTGGTCATACATGAATTTCATATTACATTGTTAGCTCAATTCATTACTAGAAATATGTTGCATTCTATTTTTACCCACCATATACAAGTCCATCACTCTTTTAATGACCTGAAATTTTGATTCTTTAGAGATTGGGGTATTCCATGATTTGTAGACATAGAAAAATCACTAAAGATGTGTTGGTATTAAAATTTCTAATTTCAAGGAGAAACTTGTTACAAAGAAAATGTCATCATTAATAACAGATGTCCTGATATTTGATGAGACTCTGGCCAGAATATGTGAAGTGTAAAATTGCAAACTAATATTCTTGCAAAGAAACTCTGTACTAAGCAGGTTTGGATATTAGCTTTCCAAATGATTGTTCCTCGTGCAAGAAATTTCATCTCATTACTCCATGTTTTTTTTCTAGTTGTTTTTCATACTTAGAAGCCTCTTCCTTCTTATCAGTGCCTATCAGGTTTCTTGGTTTTCTTCAAGTCTCACCAGATATTCTACTCTATGGAAAGAATTTTTCCTTCTCCCTATTGATATTAGTGTCTTTCCTCTGAGGTCATCTCCAACTTATCCTTTCCATATTTTGATGGTCTATAGTTGTTTATGTGTTGTCTCCCTCATTAGAACTGAGCTCATTGAGGAGCAACTTTTTTATTTGTTTATTTGTTTTAACTTTTTTGTTTTATATCCTCAGTACTTAGCATAATGTCTCACACACAGTAAGTGCTTAATAAATACTTGTTGTTACCAGTAGTGATCAGTTATTACATTTTACTAATTATTTAATTCTATATCATTTAGCATTCCCTTTTCTGTGTAGTAATAAATAACCTGTTTAATACCTTATTTATGTTTTGTATCAAGTATTTCCTTTACTTGTAAATTAGGAGGCTGTTGTTAGACTTGTATGTATTGTTTCCTTGAGCATTAAAGATAGGGAATAGTGGGCAATTAAGCACTGGAGAGCTTAATTTTCTTCTATTGAGAAGACAGGCTACCTCAAAGCAAAGAACCTAGGGCAAATTGTGATGACAGGTAAAGAACAGGAATGGGCATAGGTTTTCAACTACAATAACTTCTTCCAAGTTGATGCCTACCAGCTACTGTCCCAGAATAGCTATTTCAGATCTTAGGTTTTAGGGCTGAAAGGGACCTTAATCATTTAGTTTCACCCACTCATTTTAGAGATGAAGGAAAAAAGGGATCAAAAAGGTTATATATCATAAAGGTTTCATAAAGTTCCTGAAGACTCTAATTCTTCAAACTCTAAATATTGTGCTCTAGTAGATAGTTCGTAAATACTTGTTGATTGACTGGTTGATATAGCATGCTCTCTTTTTCTCTTGGAACTTAGAACAATACCCTTAAACTTTCTGAATCTCAGTTTTCTCACTTTTGAAAAGGGATTAATAATATATTCACAACTTACCTAATAGGAAATGCTTTTTTTTTAAACCCTAAGGATCTAAAATAAAGTTATCAACTATTACTAGCCCATAACTCAAGACAGTTAAACTATGACCAGAGAGACAATTTTGGGTAGATGAAAAGAACTTTCTAAAAAAATAGAGCTGTTAAAAATAGAATAAATTGTCTTCTATGCTAGTGAATTGATTTCTGCAAAGAACCTGAGGAAAGGTTAGTCACTTTTCAAGGGTATTGCATAGAGGTAATGAAACTATCCGGTGGAGTTAGGGTTCTGCAGAACCTTTTCACCCCAAAATTTTCTTATTCCATATTTCAGCAATCCTTTTTCTCTCTACTATAATACTTAGCACATTTACCTGGGTAATAATGCCCTCACCAGAATTCCTATTACATTCATACTATTGAGTCATGATTCTCTAGAAAATTGCTGACTTCTTCCCACCTGCCAGCCTTAGAGTAAATTTCAAAACTCAGCAGAGAATCTTCTTTCTCTATACTCTAAGAAATAAAGATTAAACTGCTTTAGGGGAAATCACACTCCTGAATCTGCCTGTATAAAACTTATTTGTTTTAGGGTTAACCTGGGGCTGAAAATGATTAATCACCAAGGGTTTTGTCAGTCATACAGCCTGCTGAAATCTTGTATGAATGACACCAATGCAATCTCTAGTAATATTCTAATGATCAGGAAGATACTAGAGTGAAAATTGTCATGAGTGGCTTGACTCTCAGGCTTCATATTATCCAGATGTACCTCCAGGTGACACTCCTCCATCTTTAAGAAACCATCTGTCCCTAAACTTTATTTATTTATTAGTGTATTTGAAAAGAATTTGTTGAACATCAATAATGTACATAACACTGTACTAGGGGTTGATTTTGAAAAGAAAAAAGAAAAAAAGAATAGTTTCTGCTTTCAAGGGATTTATATTTTATTGGGCAGGAAATATATCAGAAGCCTATTATTCAAATAGCAAATGGGCATAGGAAAAAGTTTATCCTCTGCAAATAACAACATTAATGCTTCACTTATCTGCCTGCCTGCCACATTTCTATTCTCTCAGTTCTTATAGACTTCCTTTTTGGTGACTCTTAGCCTAGTCATACAACCATCCATTTCTATCCTTTCCAATGTGGAGAGTCAGTGTGGTACAAATAAAATAGCTCCAGGCCTCAAGTTAGTGAAACTGTATTCAGATCATCTCTTTGACAATAACTTTTTTTTTTATTTTGCATAGGCTACATGACCTCCTTGGGCTTCACTTTCCTCATCTGTAAAATGAAGGGATGTGACTATCAAGTTTCTAACTCTCTGAGTTCATAGCTCTCCTGTGTCTTAACTTGTCTTAACGAGACACTTTCTAGATAAAATGCATTCTAATGCAGACAACAGGAATACATGTCTCTGCTATATATACTCAGTATCAGCAACATCCTTTTAAAAGTTCTTTGAAATGTCACTGCTTCTTTGAGGGAGACAATTTTGAAATGATCAAGTATTTAGAGATGGGTAAAAACATAGTTCATATCATTAATTCCTAGCATTAGGTCAAGCATAGCCAAGGTGAATGAGAATCATTCCATATCACCTTTGAAAACTTTTATCTGTACAAGTGGATGTACTCCCATTAGCACAGAAATATCAAAGATGAGTCCAATTTCTGTTCAGCAATTCCTGCAAAGATATACATGCTGGAACTGGGAGATCCTCCTGAGGATCATGACTCTGTTTTCCTCATATATATGGGTTTGCTTCCTAAGGTGGACAACTCCAAGACCTAATATAGAAATATTCAAATATGTAACACAACATCCATGGATAGCACAATCTATCTCATATCTGTCCTTCTATATACCCTAGGGAAGACTTGTGGTGGTTAGGGTCTAGGGAAGAAAAGGTTTGTAATTTCTTCTTCCTTCTTTTCAATTGATGCTTTGGGATTCTCAAGGCTTTAACTGATGAGGAAGCATATTGGGATCTGTCTCCCCTTTGTGATATTTGTGTTAATATTCCCACCTATTTAAAAAAAATAGTGATGAACTTCAAAGAAATTCTGTCACATAATAAGTGGCCTTTATGGTGATCAGACAGCAGCATATTCTTAAATTTTAGGGTACAGTACATTTTGTTTTGTTTAGACACTTTACAGGTAAAAAAAAAAGGTACTCAGGGGTAGGCATAGACATGCCATTCATTCAAGCCTATCTCATGTGACTGATTTAGCAGATGACTTTTGAGAATTAATCCATCATACCCTTATTAACATGACTATTCCAATCAAGCAATAATTTATTAATGTTTTACATTGGTGTAAGAAAAGACAATTGTGTGCAAGTAGTAGAGAAAATATCTGTTTAAGACAGTTCCCACGCAGATAATCTGAAAAGAGGACTACAGATTACCCTCTAGTGAGGTTGGAAGCACAGCTTCTATAATCACTATTCACTGCCATCTGTTCTTATCTATAGGTCAGTCAATGTTGAATTGAGATCATCCTATTTTAAAGAAAAACTGACATGTTCTCATTTATTAGAAATATGCCTGTAGATTATACCTACAAATGTGGCATATAAATATTATTTAATGAAATTTAGGCCATAATTCTCCTTCACTCTTATTTTAGTTTCATTATGAAGTATTATTAGAATGTATGCAAAATAGTTTTCTTTTTCCTTCTAAACTCTCCCTCAAAGTTACCCTTAAATGCTGTCTTTCTCTTTAACCTTAGCATGCTCCAAAATGGAATTGTCAACAAAATATAATTCTGTTATATTACTTGATCAGCTCTTTCTTCAATTCTCACATGCAAGTCATTTCTTGTTTATAAAGCAATTCATAAAAGTCACTTAAGATTGTATTTTTTTTCTCTCCAGAATAAAATTTTAAACATCCCATATGTCAGCAAAGTCCCATTAGCTTACCAAATCAACACTAATGACTATCATGGGCAGCTATGGTGTTTTCCAGCCTTCTCAACCCAAAGACAATTTAGAAGGTCAGTAGGAAAAGTCTGTGACTGCAGTGAGAAAGAAGCTCAATCCCAGCCCCAATCTCAGCTGCAGCCCCAGGCCAGCAGCTGCTTCCTGAGCTTCTGGCCCACAGACTGAGGGAGAATTGAGTGACTGATCAGAGGAGGATTGCAGGGATCTCTTTGCTAGTGCTGAGGCAGGATTCTTTTCCTTTGCTTATTCTTGAATCTGGGTCACAGTTCTGGGTGGAGATTCTAGGATGAAGAGGAAGGCTGGTGTTGTGGAGCTTGTGGTGGCAGTGGAGAAGGTATCCTTCTCACAGTTACAAGGCAGCAAAGAGTGCTTGTGGTCACTCATAGACAAGGGCACAGGCCAGGAAAGGAGTAAACAGTTCACCCTTGATAATATCACCTTGAAAACACTAAAAACTTACAGGTCCCTAGAATTATCTCTGAAAACAGCTTCATAAAACCACTGAAGCTTGAGATAGTACATTCTCCATACTGGAAGCAGACCCCTACCTTAACAAAGAGTTTAAAACTCAAGTAATTGCCTGGAATCATGAGCAAACTGGGCAAAAAAAAAAGTCAGGTCATAGAATCTTTCTTTGGTGACAAAGATCAAAACACACAACCAGAAAAAGACAACAAAGTCAAAACTCTCAAATCCAAAGCCTCCAAGAAAAATATAAATCAGTCCGAGGTCATGGAAGAGCTCAAAAAGGATTTTGAGAAGCAAGTAAGAGAAGTAGAGGAAAAACTGGTAAGAGAAATAAGTGATGCAAGAAAATCATGAAAAACAATTCAACAAATTGCTAAAGGAGACCCAAAAAAAAGACTGAAGAAAATAACATTTTAAAAGAGAGCCTAACCCAAAAGGCAAAAGAGGTCCACAAAGCCAATGAGGAGAAGAATGCCTTAAAAAGCAGAATTGGGCAAATGGGAAAGGATGTCCAAAAGCTCACTGAAGAAAATAATTCCTTAAAAATTAAAATGGAGCAATTGGAAGCTAGTGTCTTCATGAGAAATTAAGACATTGTCATTCCACTTCAGGGAGCCAAGATGGCAGAGTAAGAAGGTAGTCACTCTCACCCTCTTATATCAACCTCTGAAAGCCCAGAAAATATCACTCCAGGAAAAACCCTGGAACAGCTGCACCAAAAGAAAGACAGGGAGCAGTAGTGCAGTAGCCCAGGTAGCTTGAGGGATTAATGAGAAAGCCCCCTTTTGCCCTGGGAGAAAGGGAGCAGTACAGAAGGGAAGGTATCCCAGAAAGCTAGTGGAAAGCCGCACATTAGCATACCAGGAGGAGATCCTGAAACCCAGGTGGTGAAGCAAAAAAAAACACCAACAGTTGGACCTCCAAGTGCCTCAGTGAGGGTGGGAGAACTAGTGGAAACCAGCTTAGAAAACCACCAGGTGCCTCAGCACTCTACAGCAAAGGAGTTTCCCAGTGCCTCAACAGAACTAAGGGAGGAAGCACTGCAAGGGGCCCCAGGCAGATAAACACCCTGCAGCACACATCTAAAAGGATCTGAAGAAAGCTAAAGGACAGGAAGAGCAGGCAACCTAGATTTGCCTGAAAGTCCCAGCCTTGCTGATTCCAGCCCAACACCAGGTAAGCTGCCATAACTCTACAGCCTCCAATTGCCAACTTAAGAGGCCTCAGCACACAAAGCCAGTGACCAAGACCTAGGCTCCCAATACAAGAAGCTTGGGTCAGTGCCCTCTGATCCACTGCAGGACAGTTCAATCTCTTCAAAGGCCAGGAAATAAGCAAACACCATGAGTAAAAAGAAATGTACCATAGATTCATATTATGAGAACAGTGCAGATCAAGGCAGAAATTCTGAAGAAGACCACATTGTCAACAACTCACATTTGGAATCTCAAAAGGGAATATGAACTGGTCTGAAACCCAAAAAGCCTTCTTAGAAAAACTCAAGAAAGATTTTAAAAGTCAAATGAGGGGCAGCTAGGTGGCCCAGTGGATAGAGCTCTGGCCTTGGAGTCAGGAGAACCTGAGTTCAAATCCAACCTCAGACATTTGATACTTACTAGCTGTATGACCCTGGGCAAGTCACCTAATCTCAACTGCCTCACCAAAAAGCAAAAAAAAAAAAAGTCAAATGAGAGAGGTAGAAGAATCCTTAAAAAAATACAATTGGTCAACTGGAAAAAAAATTACACTGAAGAAAACAAATCCCTAAAAAATACAATTGGCCAGATAAGAAAACAGTTTGTTAAAAATTAGAATTGAGCAAATGGAAACTAATGACTATGAGATAGCAAGAGTCAGTCAAACAGAAACAAAAAAATGAAAAAATAGATGAAAACATAAAATACCTCATTGGTAAAACAACTGAGCTGGAAAGTTGATCCAGGAAAAATAATTTTAAAATTATTGGTCTGCTTGAAAATCACGATGCAAAAAAAGAGCCTGGACAGTATCTTTCAGGAAATCATAAAGGAAAACTGCCCTGAGGTCCTAGAACTGGAGAGTAAAATAGCCATAGGAAGAATCCACCAATCACCTCCTGAAAGAGATCCCAAATTGAAAATATCAAGAATATAATAGCCAAATTCCAAAATTACCAGGTCAAAGAGAAAATACTAGAAGCAGCCAGAAAGAAACAATTTAAATATCATGGAACCACAGTCAGGATTATGCAGGATGTTGCAGCTTTTACATTAAAAGACCGTAGGTGATGGAACATGATATTCCTTAAGGCAAAGGAGCTTGGATTACAACCAAGGATCAACTACCCAGTGAAATGAGCATGATTTTTCCTCAGGGGAAGAGATGGATATTCAATAAAATAAGGGACCTCTAAACCTTTCTGATAAAAATACCAGAGCTCAACAGAAAAATTGATCTTCGAATATGAGACTCAAGAGAGACATAAAAAGGTAAATGGTATAGAAAAATACAAAATATTAACAAGGGCAAACCACTCACATCCCTACAAGGGAAGATGACACTTGTAATTCTTGAGAACTGTATTGTCATTACACCATGTTAAAGAAGTATACATAAAGGGGGTGGATATAAGTTGACTTTGATATAATGATAAAAAAAATCTAATCAAGTGGGTTAAATGAATCCAAGTAAGTGGATTAATCTGATCTAAGAAAATGTACTGAGAAAAGAGGAGGTAAACAAGGGTAAATTACTTTATAGGAAAAGACACAAAAACCTATTACAACAGAAGGAAAGAAGGGAGGGAGATGAACATTGTTTGAACCTTCTTCTCATCAGATTTGGCTCAAGAAGGGAATAACATAATCAGTTAGGTATAGAAATCTAACTTGCCCAATAGGCAGTAGGAGGGAAAAGGGGAAAGAAAAGGGAGGGGGGATAGAAGAGAGGGAAGAAGCAGTAAAGATAAAGGGGAAGAAAAGGGAAGGGGCTAATAGAAGGGAGGATCATAACTGTGAATGTGAATGAGTTGAACTCTTCCATAAAACAGAAGCAGATGGCAGAATGGATTAAAAACCATAATCCTACAATATGTTGTTTACAGGAAACACATTTTAAAAAGAGTGACACATACATGGTAAAGGTAAAAGGCTGGAGCAGAATATATTGAGCTTCAGCTGAAGTTAAAAAAAAAAAAGCAGGGGTATCAATCCTGATCTCAGACAAAGCAAAAGCAAAAATAGATCTTATCAAAAGAGATAAGGAAGGAAACTACATCCTGCTAAAAGGCACCATAGACAATGAAGTAATATCATTACTAAACATATATGCACCAAATGGTATTACATCCAAATTCTTAGAGAAGTTCAGGGAGTTACAGGAAGAAATAGATGATAAACTATACTAGTGGGAGACCTCAACCTTCTCCTCTCTGAACTAGATAAATCTAACCATAAAATAAACAAGAAAGAAGTTAAAGAGGTGAATAGAACATTAGAAAAGTTAGGTATGATAGACCTCTGGAGAAAACTGAATGTGAATAGAAAGGAATATGCTTTTTTCTTGGTGATCTCTGGCACATACACAAAAATTGACCATGTACTAGGTCATAAAACCTCACAATCGAATGCAGAAAGGAAGAAATGTTAAATGCTTCCTTCTTAGATCATGATGGAATAAAAATTATATGTAATAAAGGGCCATGGAAAGATAGACTAAAAAATAATGGGAAAATAAATAATCTAATCCTAAAAAATTATTGGGTCAAACATAGAATCATAGAAATCATAGAAACAATAACTTCATTCATGAAAATGACAATAATGAGACAGCATGTAAAAACTTATGGGAGTCAATGAAAGCAGTTCTTAAAGGAAATTTTATATCTCTAAATGCTTACATAAATAAAATAGAAAAGGAGGTGATTAATGAATTGAGCATACAATTTAAAAAACTAGAAAAAGAACAAACTAAAAATCCTCAAACACCAAATTAAAAATATTGAAAACCAAAAGAAAAATCAATAAAATTGAAATTAAGAAAACTATTGATCTAATAAATAAAACTAAGAGCTGATTTTATGAAAAAAAAACAATAAAATAGAACAACCTTTGGTTAATTTAATTCAAAAAAGACCTAAGAAAACCAAATTACTAGTAACAAGAATGAAAAGGGTAAATCCACCAAGGAAGAGGAAATTAAAACAACAATTAGGAACTATTTTGCACAACTATGTGCCAATAAATTTGACAATCTTAGTGAAATGGATACATATTTACAAAAATATAAATTGCCCAGATTAACAGAAGAGGATGTAAAATATTTAAATAACCCCATCTCAGAAAAAAAAAATTGAACAAGACATTGATGAACTCCCTAGGAAAAATCCAGGGCTAGATGGATTTACATGTGAATTTTATCAAACATTTAAAGAACAATTAATTCCAATATTCTATAGACTATTTGGGAAAATAGATGAAGTAGGAATATTACCAAATTCTTTTTATAATACAAATATGGTGCTGATACCTAAACCAGGAAGAATCAAAACAGAGAAAGAAAATTATAGACCAATTTCTCTAATGAATATAGATACAAAAATTTAAATAAATATTAGCAAATAGATTACAGCAAATTATCACAAGAAAAATACATTATGATCAGGTAGGATTTATACCAGGAATGCAAGGCTAGTTCAATATTAAGAAAACGATCAGCATAATTGATCATATCAACACTAAAACTAACAGAAATCACATGATCATCTCAATAGATGCAGAAAAACTTTTGACAAAATACAACATCCATTCCTATTAAAAACACTAGAGAACATAGAAATAAATGGAATCTTCCTTAAAATAATAAATAGCATCTACCTAAGACCTTCAGCAAGCATCATATGTAATGGGTACAAGCTAGAAGCATTTCCAGTAAGATCGGGGGTGAAACAAGGATGTCCATTATCAACACTATTGTTCAATATCATACTGGAAATGTTAGCTTTAGCAATAAGAGAATAAAAATAAATTGAAGGTATTAGAATAGGCAAAGAAGAAACAAAGCTATCACTCTTTACAGATGACATGATCATATACTTAGAGAATCCTAGAAGATCAAGTAAAAAAGTACCTGAAATAATAAACAACTTTAGCAAAGTTGTAGGCTGTAAAAAAACCCACATAAATCATTGGCATTTCTATATATTACCAACCAAGCCCAACAGCAAGAGGTAGAAAGAGAAATTCCATTTAAAGTTACTGTAGAAATTATCAAATATTTAGGAATCTACCTCCTGAAACAAACCCAGGAACCACATGAACACAATTACAAAACACTTTTCACACAAATAAAGTCAGGTTTAAATAATTGGGAAAACATCAGTTGCTCATTGGTAGGCTGAGTTTATATAATAAAAATGACAATTCTACCTAAGCTGATTTACTTATTCAGTGCCATGCCAATTAAAATACCAAAAAGTATTTTATAGAGTTAGAAAAAACAGTAACGAAATTCATTTTGAAGAATAAAGGGTCCAGAATATCAAGAGAACTAATGAACAGAAATGCGGACAGAGGAAGGTGACCTCGCTATTCCAGATGTTAAATTGTATTATAAAGCAGCAATCACCAAAACTATTTGGTACTGGCTAAAAATAGAGTGTTGGATCAGTGTAGCAGGTTAAGTATGCAAGACACAGTAGTCAATGACTATAGTAATCTATTATTTGATAAACCCAAAGACCCCAGCTTCTGGGATGAGAACCCACTCTTTGACTAAAAACTGCTGGGAAAACTGGAAAAGAGTATGGTGAAAACTAGGCATAGATCAAAATCTCACACCATATACCAAAATAAAGTAAAAATGGGTTCATGACTTAGATACAAAGGCTGATAACTGTAAGCAAACTGGGAGAGCAAAGAATAGTTTACCTATCAGATCTATGGAGAATAGAAGAATTCATGACCAAACAGGAGACAGAGAACATTATGAAAAGCAAAATGGATAACTTTGATTACATTAAATTGAAAAGTTTTTGCACAAACAAAGCCGAAGCAATGAAGATTAGAAAGAAAGTAGAAAATTGGGAATTTTTATAACCACTGTCTCTGATAAGGGCCTCATCATTTCCCAATTGATAAATGGTCAAAGGATATGAACAGGCAGTTCTCAGATGAAGAAATTAAAGCCATCTGTAGTCACACGAAAAAAAGCTCTAAATCGCTATTGATTAGAGAAATGCAAATCAAAACAACTCTGAGGTACCACATCGCACCTATCAGATTAGCCAAAATGACAAAACAAGAAAATGATAAATATTGGAGAAGATGTGGGAAACTTGGAACATTAATGCATTTTTGGAGGAGTTGTGAAATGATTCAACCATTCTAGAGAACAATTTGGAACTATGCCCAAAGGGCTATAAAAATGTACATACCCTTTGACCCAACAATAGCACTTCTAGGGCTATATCCCAAAGAGATCATACAAATAGGAAAAGAATCCACTTGTACATAAATATTTATAGCAGCTTTGTTTGTGGTGGCAAAGAATTGGAAATTGAGAGGATGTTTATCAATTGGGGAATGGCTGAACAAGTCATGGTATATGAATGTAATGGAATACTATTGTGCTATAAGAAATGATGAAGAGGCTAACTTCAGAAAAACCTGGAAAGACTTACATGGTCTGATACTGAGTGAAGTGAGCAGAACCAGGAGAACATTGTAGATGGTAACAGCCGCGTTGTGTGATGACTAATATTGATAAACTTAACCCTTCCCAGGAATACAAGAATCTAAGACATCTACAAAGCCCTCGTGATAGAAAATGCCATCCACATCCAAAGAAAGGACTATGGAGTTTGAATGTAGATTGAAGCATACTTGCTATTTTTTTCTTCTATTGAGTTTAGTTTCCTCTTTCTGGTGGTTCCACCTATTGGTTCTAATTCTTGCTTACAACATCACTAATGTGACAATGTGTTTAATAGGAATGTATATGTATAGCTTATATTAGATTGTGTACCTTCTTAGGAAGGGCGGTGGGGAGGGAGAGAGAGAAAATTTTAAACTCAAAAGCATATGAAAGTGATTGTTGATAAACCAAAATAAATTAATTGAAAAAAAAATAAATCAAGACATTTTAAAACAAAACCAAAAGAATGAAAAAGCAGAAGACAATGTGGAATATCTCACTGGAAAAACAACTGACCTGGAAAATCGATCCAGGAGAGAGAATTTAACAATTAGTGGACTATCTAAAAGTCATGATCAAAAAAAAAAGAGCCTAGACATCATCTTTCAAGAAATTATCAAGGAAAACTGCCCTAATATTCTAGAACCAAAGGGTAAAATATAAATGGAAAGAATCCACCAATCACCTGCTGAAAGAGATCCCCAAAGGAAAACTCCTAGGAATATTGTAGCCAAATTCCAGAGTTCTTAGGTTAAGGAGAAAGTATTGCAAGCAGTCAGAAAGAAACAATTAAAGTATTGTGTAAACACAATCAGGATAACACAGCATTCAGCAGCTTCTACATTAAGGGACCGCAGGACTAGAAATATGATATTCTGGAGGGCAAAGGAGATAGGATTACAACCCAGAATCATCTTCCCAGTAAAATTGAATATAATCATGTACATTCAATGAAATAGAGGAGTTTCAAGCATTCTTGATGAAAAGACCTGAGCTGAATAGAAAATTCAACTTTCAAATACAAGACTCAAGAGAAGCATGATGAGGTAAACAGGAAAGAGAAATCATAAGAGATTTATTAAGGTTGAACTGTTTACATTCCTACATGGAAAGATGATATTTGTAACTCACACCACCTTTGTCAGGATTAGGGTAGTTGAAGGGGAAAAAAAATAGATGTATAGATAGATTGATAGATAAATAGAGGGCACAGAATGAGTTGATGATGAAGGGGTGATATCCAAAGAATAAAATTCAGGGGTGAGAGAGGGTTATACTGGGAGAAGGAGAAAGGGACAGGTAGAATGGGGTAAATTATCTCACATAAAACAGACAAGGAAAGGCTTTTACAGTAGAGGGGAAGTAGTGGGAAGTGAGAGGGAATGATTAAATCTTATTCTCATTGGATTGGCTTGAGGAGGGAATAACATACACACTCAATTGGATATGGAAAGCTATCTTACCCCACATGAGATTAGGGGGAAGGGGATTAGAGAGCAGGAAGATGATAGAGGGAAAGGGAGTTTGAGGGAGTGTTAATCAGAAGTAAACACTTTAATCAGAAGTAAACACTTCTGAGGAGGGACAGGGTCAAAAGAGAGAATGGAATAAATGTGAAGCAAGATAGGATACAGGGAAATAAAGTCAGTTAGTTTTCCACAGCACTATGGAAATGCTTTGCAAGACTAAACAAATATAACCTGTATAAAATAAAAAAAAATTAAAAAAAATAGAATGAATGCTGACAGGTGTCCATAAAACAAGGAGAGGAGAATTTAAAATCTTTGGATCCTGCTGATAAGTTATATGAGGTAATCAATTCTGAATCCAGAAGATCTATGAATACATAGGTTAAAACCATACCTTTGACACGTAGTGGTTGCATGTCACTGATTAAATCAAGGTAACTTTCAATTCTCCAGGTAACACCCTAAGACTATAAATTATAGAACAGTAGCTTATTTGATTTCGTAGAGAAAAATATCTAACTACTGGAATGATTAGACTTTGTGTATATATATATAATTTTAAATGATTTTATAATTTTACCATTATTATTGTTCAAATATATTAAGGTGGACAAATAAAAATAATCATAGTTTAAATTATAGACAAGGTTTAATTGTTTCAAGGACATTATCAAGGACATTTTCATAAGCAAATGTACTGGAAAATAGACTAAACCAGTAAAATAGGTGTATCATTAAAAAAAATAGCATGGAGACCAAAATAAGTAAAAAATATAATCCTTACCTATTCTGACCTTTTTTCCCCTCTCTATCAAAACCTAGTTATTTGATTTCACAAAGATCATTTATATTCAAGATATATTTTCTGTTTAGGTTATCTAGTGCTAAAAGTTATTGAATAGGACATACCATCAAAGTAAACTAAAAAAAAAAATTGAAAACCAAGTAGTGTTTATTCAGGAAAAAAAATCAATTTGGTGCAAAAAACTATATAAAACTTTCAGGAGTACCTTCACCAATTCCCATATTTGGTATGTGTAGCTTGAATTTTAAATGATTAAAATTGGAGATGATTTTATCCAAGTCTGTAAAGGTTTTAAAGATGTTGAAATACATTTTTTATAATTTCAAATTTGATTGAAGGAAAATTAACTTCACTCACATGCAAATATTATTTAATTAATATTTATATCTGAGTATTTTTTCATGATCCAGCTGAATTTAATACATATTCATCAAATATTAGTTGTGTACAGAACACTGAGATGAGTCTGGAGGGAAATTCAAAATCTAAGTAAGATACAATGCTAACTTCATGAACATTACAGGCTAGGAGGGGTTTATAGCGGATATACAAAAATAGTATAACATAAAATAAATCAGGATACATATGTTAGAGAGGTGCACCAAACATTTCATTTAAATTTTAAAGGGACTGGGGCAGGTAGGTGGCGCAGTGGATAGAGCTCTGCTCTTGGAGTCAGGAGGACGTGAGTTCAAATCTGGCCTTAGCCACATGATACTTACTAACTGTGTGACCCTGGGCAAGCCACTCAACCCTGATTGCCTCACCCCCCCAAAAAATGAAGGGATTTGTATGAGATGAAAATAGAGGAGTAGAGTATCAACAGATTACAGATGACTTTGGATGTCAGGTAAAGGAATTTAAATTTTATATTTAAAATCATATTCAGAATTTAAAAATATACTTTAGCTGTGCCAAAAGCTATGCCAAATGCTGAAATAATCTCATGGTAGAAGTACATAAAAAACAAAAAAAATGAAAATTCATACTATAAAAGTTATTAAGACATATTAACTAACCATAGACTACAGGAAGTATAGCTTTACCATATTTTACATGGTGGTCAAATTCAAAAGGAAAGTTTTATATTAATGCCCTGGAAGACTGTCAGTTTTTTAACAAATATGGGAATTGCAAAGATGGTAACTTAGGAATTCAGGCTCTATCCTTTACTCCCTAAGCTATGAGCCACAAGAAACAGTAACTAATCTTAATTGTGTCAAATGAGCAAAGCATTTTAATTATAAAATTGTAGAGAAACATCTTAAAAAATACAGTGGGGAATCCAATTTGGAGACCTTCCAATTAAGCTCTTCTCATCTCAAAGTTGTCCCTTTTGAGACTGGGTGAGTCCCAGGATTGGGGGGAAATGAGAAAAAAAATGAGCCAGCATTAATACTCTGAGAATCCACAGGAATCATATCAACCTACTGGATGTTCAATAATACATACTGAATGACTCAGTATTGATGGCATAGTCTCTCGTATCACACTTCACATTTTAATAACTAAAATAAAATAGACTCATATATAATCAACATATTAACAGATAAACATAATTATCACAAAAGCACTTTGAGAAATATTTTGTATTAAATAACGGATTGATTCAGAGCAAAGCTATGATTCAATTCCAGGATGAAAATATAGTAGATGGGGCCAATGTTGTGTCTCGTGTCTCAGTTAATTAACTGCTCTTCATATACTATATTAAGGTTATATCATTGTTGGAGATTGACCTTTGCTATCATATACTATATTAAGGTTGTATCATTGTTGGAGATTGACCTTTGCTCTTAAACTTAACCACTAATTCCCATGCTCTCCTTCCTTCTCTTTCTTTCCTTCTACATTTTTTCCTTCCTTCCTTCCTTCTTTCCTTCCTTCCTTCCTCCTTTCCTTCCTTCTGTCCTTCTTTCCTTCCTTCTTTCCTTCCTTCCTTCCTTCTTTCCTTCCTTCCTTCCTTCCTTCCTTCCTTCCTTCCTTCCTTCCTTCCTTCCTTCTTTCCTTCCTTCCTGGCTTCCCTTCCTCTCTTCTCTCTTCCTTCCTTTTTCATTCTCTCTCTCTCTCTTTCTTTCTCCCTTTCTATCTCTTTTTTTCTACAATGCTGATGTAGGAATATCATCAATTACAGCTCTTAATTCTTAAGCAATTGAAGAAAGATCACTGATTAGGCTCACAGTCAGAATGTAGAAAATTTCGTAGCTCAATCCAACAGTCTATATTTTTGTGAAAAATGAAACCAACTTTTCCACCATCAAAGTACGATAAAATGTTAAACATCCCATGCTATCTTCCCCCTCTTCCTCACATACATACATACTTTGCAGTTCTTGAGTAGTCCTTGACCATCTGCTATAACTTTTCATAGAGAGGGAAAAATGGGCAAGAGGGAGCTAAATGTGAATAAAGGAGATGACAGAGACTTATTCAAATCTGGACATAGCTCTTTGCTTTGATGATTAGGATCACAGGATAATAAATTTGGGCCTTTAATGAATCTCTGAAGACATCTAATACTGCCCCTTCACTTTAGAGAGGAGGAAACCTAGGGCTAGAGAGGTTAACTGGCCTGCCTATGATCACACAATTACTATAGTATTAAAGGCAAGGTTTAAAGTCAGGTCTTTTACCTCCAGAGTCAGTGGTCTTTCCACTCTTCTATTGTAATTGACTCTTCTGGCTTCTAGTTTAATAAGTTTTCCTGTCACTTCTATGTCTTAGTGTACATCAGAGGTTCCCAAACTTATTTGGCCTATTCTCTCCTTTTCAAAAAAAAAATTACTCAGTGCCCCCCTCCTCAGAAATCTACTTTCTTTAAGCCTTTAATGTCTTTTATAAAATTTGCATCAATTCAAAATATATAATTTTTAAGCATCTTAAATTTAATAAATTATTGTAAATTTGTGGGGTTTTTTTCCTGCATTGAAATTTTGATGATGCAATATTGTGTCATATAACTATATAGTATCATATTGTAAACAAGTCATTCTATACACATATTCCTGTCCATGCATGCTGGATTTCCCAACAATGTGCAACACACTTCCCTACCAAGTACCTGTTAAGACCTGTTGACAGATGACCACTAATTGGTTATACCTTGCATTTTGTGTTTATTTGGAAAATAATGTAATCACTTCAGCTTTAACTCTGTTACACAACAGATGAAACATGCACAAATAGTTTTTTTCAAAATTTTCTTCTCTTCTTTTCCTTCCTTATGCTTCCACCACCCCTTTACTTTTATTCAATACCCCCCTATTGTATCAGTGGCTACTATCCCCTCCCCCCTCATTCCAGTTCCTCACAAGTATCACCCATTTTAGGAACTTATCATGGTATGCCACAGATAAGATCACTGGTCCCAGAAGTCATCTAGTCTGCTTGACACTCCCAGCTGGAAAGTCACACGGTAGGTTAGCTATTATACAAGACTCTTTTTAAATGTCTGCCATGTTAAAAATATTCTGATTCCACAATAGTTAGTGGTAATGTTCATGTTGCTCATATGACTCAAGCTAAACTCAGCAGTATCCAAATGTCTCTAGCATGGCAGAACAAGAAATTCCTTCTGAATCTTTGCAGGGAAATAGGAGCAACAGATAAGCAAATTTCAGTGTTCTGCTAGACTGACTTCATCACAAATCATTCCTATCATGCCTTCTCTATTCCTACATGCCTTATTTCCTGAAATTCTGGGAATAGAAAATGGCAGAATCCCAATGATATTGGTGGTTAAGGAGGTTCTCATAGAAAATATTTTGATTGACATAATCATTTTACTTTTCTTCTTTATATTTCCAAAACAAAGCTGTGCCAGGCCTGGAGTGTATAACCTGTCATAGATTAAAGTTACATAGGCATTTTTGAGACTTAGTAGGAACAGACTTTTAATTGGCCTGTGATTCTGGTGTTACAAGGTATCCTCATCTCAACTTTTCCTTCAATGTCAAAACTAATAGCTGATACCTTTAGACTGTTTAAATGGGAAAGTTTGAACATTAGAGCCACTCCTTCCCCCACCTACCCCCTTCAAGTACAAGGATATTATCAAATGAGTCACAGATTATGGGAGTTTCTCCTTATCATTAAAATAGTACAGGACTCTTTAGATTCAATGCTGCGGAAGTACATGAGAAAGGTAGAGGTCTGCTTCCTTAATAAGAATCAGAGTTTGTTGATTTCAAACTGATTTATTCTTAATAACAGATGTTTCAGTGTAGATAGGTATTATGTCACCTCCAGTTTTCCAAAATAATAACCGTTTTATCGCTTCCAAGGGTATAGATATTAGAGGAGATACACAATTGAGAATGAGAACAAATTTGGATGGAAGTAATAGGAATAACTTCTGGGGTATTTTTTTAACCTTCCCTGTAGTTGCTCTTTTACTTTGAAGCTGTGAAGGGATCAGAGGTCTGATGATTCTCTCCTGTCATTGATGCAGCTGGAGCCTAGAAACTCACCTCTCACTTTTCTTTCCTTTCTTTGAGTCACCCAAGAAACTGGACCTCTCTATTTATCTCACTTACTAACCTTGGTCTTTTTTCTCTGCTAGAGTAGAGCAAGGTATTGGAGGCCTGACTTTTTAGCTTCCTGTTTCTAGCTTTGTTTACTTGTCTCTGTTTCTGTTTGTCTCTGGCTCTCTCTCTTTCATTCACATGGATATATCAGTGAATTGGGTAATTCAAACTTACTGCTGTTATCCTTATACTGTTAACAATCACCTATTTATTCAAGGGAAGTAAATAATTTGCATAAGGCAATATATAAGCAGTCAGTGTATTATTGGGGAAAATCAATGTATTGAAGTAAAAGAACAGGGCTCAAATCCTACTTCTGCCAATTTTTACCTTTAAGACAAGTCACTCACCTTTCTGAGCTTCAGTTTCCTTAACAGTAAAGTGAAAGACTTTTTTTAGATAGACTCTAAATTCCCTCCTATGTCTAAAGCTATGGTCCTATGCAGCATGTACATGATAACATGTTTCAATCTTTCTGGCAGTGCTAAAACAATATAGATGGAGAGAATGATAAGATTGTGGTAAGGATAGTCAAGGAGAAGTAATGTTCATACTTAGGAAAAAGTAAGATTAAGTATGTAATACATAGATGTTTGAAATTGCACAAATGAAGCCTGTAGTTCTATAAATACTTTTGAAACTTGGATCCCTGCCATGTCATAAATAGTCAATGGTACAGAGGAGACAGTGACCTTTCCCATTTTCAATGGGGCAGCCTTATTTTTTTTTCATTTTCTCTAACAGCTCTTGGTGACATTCCAGTAAAAGCAAAGTTGTATAACAATTATATTTGGCTTCACTTGCTCTAAAAATATTCTCCTTCGTATCCAGAATATTTTCAGACTATTACCAGATTCTCTTTAAAACAAAAGAATCCAGGAATGGTGCATTGCATAACTGAAATAAATTTAAAAATGTGTGAGGGTAATTCAAAGCATTTTTACCCTTCCTGCACACTTATACATGGAAAGGACTATATTATGGCAGAGGATGAAGAAACACCTGCTATGGGAGTCTTAGTGAGGTTTGCAGATGGTCAGAAATAAAAGAATTACTCCCTTGACCCATGCCATTTTGCAAAATACAGCTGTGTGAAGACATTACTTTTTTTTTCTTCTAGAAAATTAAACACAAACTACTATTTGAATAACTGATACAATATCAGTATTTCAGTCTGATGGGCCTGAGTGAGGGGGAAGGAATGGGGCTTTTTTTTAAATACCAGAATCTAGAAAGACAATAATAGGAGCTTTAATTATTCTACATAAATATGATTTAAATTATATATAACATATGTGTAGTTATAGTCTTAAGCATTTATTTACTTTTTTGAGACATTTGAAACAATAACGTCTGCATAATGTTACACATATATTTCCGAAAGAAGAATCTTTACTGAGTTGAGCTTTGTAGTGTTGAAATCAGTAACCATACTAATGATTGTGTATTTTTTCTAGGTTTAAACATTTTTTTCCCTATGTACTGTGATTATAGTTTAGAGGAGGTTCTCCTAGCTAATGCTAACATTTTATTATGTTCAATTAGTCATATGAAAAATAAGACTCTTTCTAGTATAAATTATTGAGCAGATCATGATTTAACTGTGACTAATCACATATACACATTATATATGTATATGTACATATACATATGTATACACATACACATACAATGCATATATGTATACATACATACACACATACATTGGGGGCAGGTAGGTGGTTCAGTGGATAAAGTGCCAGGCCTCAAATCAGGAAGGCTCATCTTTCTGAGTTCAGATATGGCCTCAGACCCTTACCAGTTGTATGAACTTTCGGCAAGTTACTTTAACCTCTGTTTGCCTCAGTTTCTTCAACTGTAAAATGAGCTGAAGAAGCAAATGGCAAACCACTCCAGTATCTTTGCCAAGAAAACCCCAAATGTGGTCACAAAGCTACAGACATGACTAAAAAGACTGAACAATATATATGTACATATGTGCATTTGTGATATATGTACACAAGCACACAGTCCTATCACTTCATATAGGAAATCCCAAATGCGAAATTTCCTTTTATTAGTGAAGATCAGCAGGTGCTATGAAATTTATAGTCAGAGAATATTTCCTCGGGTAAAGAAAAACTAAGTGACTACCCCAGAGTTACATGGATTCTATGTGTTAGAGCAAGAACTTGACACCACTTTTATAAATGGGGAATGATCCTTAGTCTTATACATTTAAGATAATTTGCTATAGTTCTTGGTTGTAACTTTTATTCTGAAAGAAATGATGCAAAGTTCCTTTTTCCCTAGTTGAAAATTTTCCTTCTTATCCTAGCTGCACTGATTTGCTTAGAGTAGAATTCATATAATTTTATGCAGTTGAATTTCATTTCTCTTTTAGCCTCTGTTTAATCCCTTGTTTAAGAATTCTCTTGCTAGTCATAATGCCATAGTTGTAAAAAGTATCTTGTCTCTCTCTTTCTCTCTTTCTTTATAAAAAGTTGTAAGATTGTATGGTTGTGATGAAGAACTATTATGCTATAGGAAATGATGAGGGTGTTAGTTTCAGAAAAAAACAAACAAAAAAACATGTCAAGACATCAACAAACTGTTGCAAAGTGAAGTGAGAAGAACCAGATCATAGTGCACAGTAACAGCAACATTGTAATGATATCAACTTTGAAAGATTTGTCAATCAATATAATGATCCAAGAGAGTTCCAAAGACACATAATGAAAATGTCATCCACCTCCACGGAGAGAACTAATGCACCCTGAGTGCAAATTGAAGAATAATTTTCTTGCTTTCATCATTTATTAAATTTTTGCTTTTTGTGTTCATGGAAATATGCTATGCATTATTTCACATGTATAATTGATATCATATTGTTTGTCTGCTCAGTTATTGGGGGAGGGATGGGAGATAGGAAGAGACTCTGGAACTCAAAATTTAAAAATAATATAATGTTAAAAATCAATAAATAGTAATTTTAGAGAGAGAAAAAATACCCAGTGACTTTTGCAATGCTTTCTTCTTATGAGTCTCTCTTTCTAATCTACTAATACAGTAATAGTTTTTTTTTTGCACCCATGACTCTAGACGAAAGTACTTTTATAAGGTTAGTTAGTATTTTGATTTTCAATACACTTCAGTGTTGTAACCCTTCTTGATTCAGTGTGTATGTTAATACCTAACCTGCTGCTATATTTTACACAGTAAAATGTTCTGGTTAAGACTGGGTCCACCTTTCCTATAGAATGGTAAGGTAGTATTTCAATAATATAGACAGTATTTTAATCTCAGATTGGTTTGTTGACATCTCCATAAATGAAGATTACTATATCTGGTGTAAGACACTATTATTTGTATAATTATTAATTTTAAGCATCAATTTTAAAATGTTAAATATAAAATTATTATCATTAGAACCCTATTTAACAAATAAAATAATATGTTGAATCATATTTTCCCTTTGACTTCCAGCTTATATTAGAGAGAGATTTAGCTGGCTTGGATTGAGGGTACATGATGCATGAGAATTATTTCCAATATAAAAAAAAATCAGACTTTAACAAAATCCCATTGACCTAAAGGGAAATTCTTCTTTTTGTTGTTGTTGTTGTTGTTTTTAATACAGAGTCTATGTTCATATATTTACATATAAATCTCCATACAATATTGCAATACTAGCTAAGTGGAAAGTCAATTTACATGACATTTTATAATAACATCTATTCCGTTTTACTCAGCATCTTAATAAGTCCATTGGTCATTTACTATAGTATTTATACCTTTACTTCTGATGTTTAATGGAACTCCCTATTGTTAAAAAATACCAATTAATAATTATTTTATTGTAGCAAACTCTTTCTCAACAACATCCCATAAAGTACATAGTCATTAAACAAGACAATGTGATACAGACATATAAAAATTTTGTATCATGAGTACAGTAACTTTCTACTTTTGTAGTTTACCAGATTGTTGAAAAGAATAGATGTTTTAACTTTATTAATTTGTTGACTTCAGCATTGTCTTTTTGTAATGTTTTCATTTATATTGATGTAAAGCTTCATATAAGTTATTCTATAAATTCATTCAGAATTCTTCCTGCTTGTCATGCTTGTGGCATGCATGCATACCATAATAGTACCCCATGCCCATAATTCTCAAATTCAGAGCCACAAAGTTTATTTGAAAAAATTTTGATATTATATTTTTGTTCATAAGCATTACAAACTAAATTAGCTAAGGAAAAAATGTTTTTTTTTTGTTTTTAGCCTTATAGGCAATGTGTAGTTCACCTCTCATTTGAAAAGAAGGAAATACATTTTGCTATATTTCAAAAACAAATTTAGTCATTACCATTAATCTGAAATTAGTCCAGAGGTGGAGTAAGGCAGAAGAATACATTCATTCTATACGTCTGCATTCAGAATGCAACATTAGTTATAGTGGCTCTAAAGATGATTTTCCAATTTTCCATTTTTGTGTGGTTAAAGCCCAGTTCCTGATGCATTTTGAGTTATGTTGTAGTATTGCAAAGATTCCAAGGTGTTGAATGGTAAAGAAATATTACTTCTATTTCTAGATCTATGCTTTGGGATGCTTAACATTGTAGTTGATAGAAAGGATAAAAGTGGGATAAAGGGAAATGTAAAGTAAGTCTTATTCATCCTTTGGCTGACTTTGGAATCATCCTTAAAGAAGTAGGAACCTGCTCCTTCTGGTCGTAGTTGAGATGATGAGAAATTCAACCCCCCGACACAACCCCCAGAGGTTTTTATGATTTTATATAAGGAACAATTTGCCATAATTTGTTTACAGTCTGAATTTATGATTTAACTCTTAACTATTAGTCTTAACTATTAATTGTCTTGAACTATTTTCCAACCTCTAAAATATACTAAAGAAACAGTGAATAGATTAACATTAACCCAGGGCCTTTTGTTCAGTACTTTATATCTTGGGGTATCTTGTACCTATTATATGGATGTTATATAATTTTAGAATAAACTTTAACCCAGTAGCTTACACACATAAAGAACACATAATGAAGTGCGACTTATAGCTCTGACACTTCAGGACCACAGGAGTTTTCTGGTTTTGTCATGCTCTTTTCACTGGTGCTATTTCTTCAACTTTTCTCATATTTTATGTTAAATATGTGATCTCTGAGGTGAATTACTCTGCTAGTCTGTTCATATTTTTTTCTGGATATGTTGTTCTACTGGTCCTAAGGGTCTCATTTGTAGGTATTGGATTTACATTCTCTGCTTGTAATTACTCCCTCTTTGACCTTACAAGCATATAACTTCCTATGTACAGGGACAAGTGATTACTCTAGATAAGTCTGGATGTCTGTTATCTTTTTGTGAAAAGTGTGAACCATGTCTTTCCAATAAGGTACATTAATCCCCTTTTAAGCCAATCCAGGTTTCTGCTAATTCCAGGCTGCTGAACAGTGTTAAGTTCTTTTAGCTAATAGCAGGCTTAAGCATGTCATCTTTTCCACTGAGTATCATGATTTAACTTGTGTGCTCTCAGAATTTTCAGTGACTCTACAAAAACAAATAATAATAATACTTTTATCTAAGGGGCTGCTTTTCTTATAGGCTTTCTCTGAATTGTTTATGATTGTCCTAATCCTTTTCTTTGTTAAAAACAACATCATTTCATGCTTCTTCTTTCAATAAATAAAATGTTTATATGATTGAAAGAAAGTATTTCACATATAATCAGACTTATATTTTAAATGAGGACTTTAAGATATTTAAACTATTCCCTAATGAGTGTCTGTAAGATTATTCATTTACTACTAAACTCTGGCATTTGGCAGCAATATTTCTGTATAATTTAAAATTTTTGTTCCTCTATGTTGGTATCTTGTGTCTATGAATTTATACTTTTCCATCTATTACCAGCACTCCTGGTCAATAATCTTTAATGATTTCCTAGAACATTACATTTGGGATCTTTTGTTTTTTTCTTGGTCTTCAATAAATCTAAGAATATTTCACCAAACTGTTTTTACTATGAGTTGCTTTAAATTTAAGTGATACGACTATTTTCTAATTTTGTAAACTCTTGATTTTATTTTGATATTTCTGTCTTTTCCCCATTTTATTTTATCTCTCTTATTGATATTTTGCCTTGTTTCAACCCATATGCATTGTATTATTATTAGAATTTTCCCCTCACGTCTTCAGCAACCACCTTGACTTTGCAATGAAATTTCCTGTTTGAAAATTATTTACCACCACACACATTTAAAATGTTTCTTGCTCTTTGACATGATGTAAGATAATTCAGCATAAAGTACTCACAAACACCTCTTTTTTGTGCATCAGAAAACTGAAGAAAGATCGTTCTTTCATTTTTAGTAATTCTCTCTGGATTTTGCTCAAATTGATATTCTGAACATTGTTGGCCACTAAGAAGGTTTGCTGGCTTTAATATTGTTCCACTAAATCAATCATTTTATTTTTATTTATCAATTTTAAGTTATCATAGATGTTGGCAATAATACTTGGCTAATTTATCAGTTTAATATAAATATATGTGCTCTAAACACAATAATAGCAACCATTGAATTCTAGTTTCACACATTACCAGGCCAAATAACATTTTTATTTGAAATAGCTAAGTATTTTGAACACTAAATATTTAAAAGTTGAAGCAACTTCAGGATGTGTAAAACAGTTTTATGCCACTTGTGAATTATTTACCAGGTTATAAAATTATCTATACTCTTGCAAATTGAGAATATCACTTAACCTAACAACAATCATTAACTATGATCATGGAAATGCAAAAGTGAGTTGCAATGGACAAAGAAAGCAGATAGAACCTCAGAGGGATTAATTGATAATATAGTATATGCACTTTATACATGGAAAACAATTTTTCAAATAAAAAATAAATGTACAGCAATAATTCACTTAATTGACATATTGCACACTCAACTTATAGTAACAAATCATTAAAAATAAAAAGTAACTTTTCAATGACCTCTTCCCCAAAGCTTTTACAAATCCTTTCTTGTATTTTTACTCTTTTTTTGTTAAATTTGTTTTAATTTTCATGTTAACGAAAGCACAAGAAATTACAAAATTGATGACATGCAAATGCTTATGGTCTTAAACAACTTCAATTATTATTTTAAAACATACACTCAAGAAGCATTCAAGTAAGTAAAAATAATTATATGTTCAGCAATGATGTATGTCTATTTAGCTGCCTAGAAAACAAAATTATATCTTTGCTTTGTGTTTATGCTTCTTTCCCCATTAAGAACAAAACAAAACAAAACAAATAAAAAAACAGCCATGTTGGATTTGGTTTCCTGAATAGTTGTTGAAAAAACTATTCAAGCGTAAAAATGATCTAAAACAAGCCAGACAGAATTGAAAATTAGAATACTTATAGTGGTATGAACTGGGCTTACAGTTGTTGAAATTCTGCTACTCACCATTCACATTTATGTAGTATTTTAAGATTCACAGTTTTTTTTTTAAAGCAACCATGTGAGTATGATAGCATAATTTTTATTTTCTAAATTATATACCCACCAAACCTGAGGATCCACAAGGTTAAATTAATTTATCATGGTCACATCACTGGTGCTGGATTTAGAACTTGAACTGGTTCACCTGACTTTGCACCCAACACTTCATTTATTTCACCTATTCTTTCTATATTTTCTTCATGAGTGTGTTATGCTGGTACATATTTTTTGATAGCATAATTAAGGGCAATTCCAATGTAGACATATAGATTGCTTTTGTATTTTCTGGTTGCCATCTAAATGGGAATGGATAGGATTCAGCAATGTGTGTGTGTGTGTGTGTGTGTGTGTGTGTGTGTGTGTGTGTAGAATGAATGAGTGGAATAGCTAGACCTTCATATAAAATAAATTAAGAGGCAAGAGATAAAAATCCAGCTTACCTACAGATGAATAGTGGTTAGGAAAGGGAAAAGAAACTTATTTTGGGAAAGGGGGGAAGAGGGGGGGTGAGCTAAGATGGCTGAGTGAAAGCAGTGACTTGCTTAAGCTCTCCACCAAACTCCTCCAAATATCTATAAAAAATGACTCCAAACAAATTCTAGAGCAGCAGAACCCACAAAAAGACAGAGTGAAACAAATTTCAAGCCCAAGACAACCTGGATGGTTGATTAGAAAGGTCTATCATGTTGGGCTGGGAGAGAAACATGGTTCAGCGCTAGTGTGCAAGCAAAGATCAGGCCTCAGCAAACCTGGAGCAGGCTTCAGGGGACTGAATCATGGGCAGCTGTGGTTGTCAGACTTCTCAACCTACAAACTAAAGACAACTTAGAAGGTCAATAGGAAAAGTCTGTGACCCTGGTGAGAGAGAAGCTCCATCCCAGCCCCAGTCCTGGTGTAGCACCAGGGTGGTGGCTAGTTTGGGAGCTTGGCTCACAGACTGAGGGGGAATCAAGTGGCTGATCAAAGAGGGACTGCAAGGATCTGTTTGCTGGTGCTGAGGCAGGATTCCCTTGCTTTACCCATGTTTGGATCTGGGTCACAGTTCAGGGTGGTGGTCCAGGGGTGAGGAGGAATGCTGGCATGGTGGAGCTTGTAGTGGCAGTGGAGAAGGAATCCTCCTCACAATTCCAAGGCAGAAGAGAGTGCTTGTGGTCACTCATAGACCAAAGCACAGCCCAGGAAAGGCATAAATAACTCGCCCTTGATTATACCACCTTGGAAGAACTGAAAACTTACAGTTCCCTAGAAGTACCTCTGAAAAAAGCTGCTGAAAACCCCTGAAGCTTGGGACAATACATTCTCCACACTGGAAGCAGACCCTTACATTAACTGAGAGTTTACAACTAAGGTAATTGGCTGGGATCATGAGCAAACTGGGCAAAATAGTCAGGCCATAGAATCTTTCTCAGGTGTCAAAGAAGATTGAAACACACAACCAGAAGAAGACAACAAAGACAAAGCTCCTCCATCCTCCTGCATCCAAAGCTTCCAAGAAAAAAATATGAATCAGTCCCAGGCCATGGAAGGGCTCAAAAAGTATTTTGAGAAGTAAGTAAGAGAAGTAGAGAAAAAAAACTGGGAAGAGAAATGAGAATGATGCAAGAAAATCATGAAAAACAAGTCAACAGCTTGCTAAAGGAGACCCCAAAAAAATACTGAAGAAAATAACACCTTAAAAAGTAGCCTAACCCAAATGGCAAGAGAGGTCCAAAAAGCCAATGGAGAAAAGAATGACTTAAAAAGTAGAATTAGCCTAATGGAAAAGGAAGTCCAAAAGCTCACTGAAGAAAATACTTCCTTAAAAATTAGAATGGAGCAATTGGAACCTAGTGACTTCATGAGAAATCAAGACGTTGTAAAACAAATCCAAAAGAATGAAAAAATAGAAAACAATATGAAATATATCATTGGAAAAACAACTGACCAGGAAATAGATCCAGGGGAGATAATTTTAAAATTATTGGACTATCTGAAAGTCATGATCAAAAAGAGAGAGAGAGAGAGAGAGAGAGAGAGAGAGAGAGAGAGAGAGAGAGAGAGAGAGAGAGAGAGCCTAGACACCATCTTCCAAGAAATTATCAAGGAAACTGCCCTGATATTCTAGAACCAGAGGGTAAAATAGAAATGGAAAGAATCTACCAATCACCTACTGAAACAGATCCCCAAAGGAAAACTCCTAGAAATATTATAGCCAAATTCCAGAGTTCCCAGGTTAAGGAGCAAATATTGCAAGCAGCCAGAAAGAAACAATTTAATTACTGTGGAGACACAATCAGTGTAACAAAAAACTTAGCAGCTTCTACGTTAAGGGTGTAGAAGGTTTGGAGGCTATATTCTGGAGGGCAAAGGAGATAGGATTACAACCAAGAATCACCTACCCAGCAAAACTGAGCACAAACCTTCAAGGGAAAAAATGGACATTCAGTGAAATAGAGGATTTTCAAGCATTCTTGATGAAAAGACTGGAGCTGAATAGAAAATTCACCTTTCAAATACAAGACTCAAGAGAAGTGTGAAGAGGTAAAGAGGAAAGAGAAATCATAAGGGACTTATAAAATTTGAACTGTTTACATTCCTGCATGGAAAGATGATATTTGTAACTAATGAGACCTTTGTCAGTATTAAGGTAGTTAGAGGAAAAGAATTTTAGATAGATAGATAGATAGACAGATAGAAAGATAGACAGATAGAAAGAAAGATAGACAGACAGACAGACACAGACAGACAGACAGACAGATAGATAGATAGATAGATAGATAGATAGATGGCACAGTGTGAGTTGAAGTTGAAGGGGTGATATCTACAGAATAAAATTAAGGGGTGAGAGAGGATTATACTGGAAGAAGGAGAAAGGGAGAGCTAGAATAGGGTAAATTATCTCACATAAAACAGACAGGAAATGACTTTTATAGTGGAAGGGAATTGGGGGAAGATGAGAAGGAGTAAGTGAATCTTAATCTCATTGGATTTGGCTTAAGGAGGGAATAACATACACACTCAATTGGGTATGAAAATCTATCTTACCCCACAGGAAAATGGGGGGGAAGGGGATAAAAGAGCTGGAGGGAATGATGAAGTGGAGGGAAGATTGGATGAGTAGATAACCAGAAGCAATCACTTCTGAGGAAGGACAGGACCAAAAGAGAGAATAGAATAAATGGGGGGGGCAGATTAAGATGAAGAAATATAGTTAGTTTTCTACAACATGACTACTATGGAAGTGTTTTACATGACTACACATGTATAACCTGTGTTGAGTTGCTTGGCTTCTCAATGACAGTGGGTGGGGAGGGAGGAAGGGAGAGAATTTGGAACCCAAAGTTTTAAAAACAAATGTTAAAAATTATTTTCACATGCAATTGGGAAATAAGATATACAGTATAGAAATCTATCCTGCCTCACAGAAAAATAGAAGGGGAAGGGGGTAAGAGGAGGTAGGGGGAGATAGAAGGGAGAACCAATTAAGGGAAGGGGTATTCAGAATGCATACTGTCTTAGGGTGGGGGGATGGATGAGATAGGGAAAAATTTGGAACTCAAAATCTTGTGGAAGTGAATGTTGAAAACTAAAAAAAAAAAACCAAAAAAAACGATTTCTCCAGATTGATTTCATATTATTTCCTCTTGCTCCAGTACATTGTTTCCCTGACAAACTGAGCTAATTATTGTTTTCCATTCATTACATTACTTGTTTTTGTGCCTTTGCAGTGGTTGCTCCCAACAACTGGAATACAGGAGCCAAGATGGTGAAGTAAAACAGTGACTTGCTTGAGCTGTCCCCCAAACCCCTCCAAATACCTGTAAAAAATGATTCTAAACAAATTCTAAAGCAGCAAAACCCACAAAAAAGCATAGTGAAACAAATTTCCAGCCCAAGACACACTGGCTGCTTGATTAGAAAGGTATATTGTACTGGACTGAAAGAGGAGCATTGGTTAGTGTGGGCACGCAAGCCTCAGAGAACCTGGAGCAGGCCTCAGGGTACTGAATCACAGGCAGCTGTGGTGGTTTCCTGACGTCTCAACCCATGAACGCCAAAGACAACTTAAAAGGTCAGTAGGAAAAGTCTTTGTCTGCAGTGGAGAGAGAGAAGAGTCCCAGTGCCGTTCCCAGAGCTCGGCCCCAGGGCAGCGGCCATCTCCAGAGCTTCTGGCTCACTGACTGAAGCGGAATTGAGTGGCTAATCAGAGGGGGATTGCAGGAATCTCTTTGCTGGTGCAGGATTCTCTTGCTTTCCCCATGCTTGGATATTGGTCACAGTTCTGGATGGTGGTCCTGGGGCGAGGAGGAGTGCTGGCATGGTGGACCTTGTTGTAGCTATGGAGAAGAAATCCTCCTCACAGTTCCAAGACAAGAAAGAGTGCTTGTGGTCACTCATAGACCAGAGCACAGCACAGGAAAAGAGTAAACACTTCACCCTTGATCATAGCACCTTGGAAGAGCTCCCATTACTCAAATAACACAACAAGGATTTACTATTTACAGGGATTCTTAACGTGGGTTCACTGGGTTTTATTTTATCATTCTGATAACTGTATTTCAATATAATTTGTGTTTTTTTGAAATGTTACATACTTTATTTTATGCATTTAAAGTACAGAATAATACTCTCAGAATAGAGAAATATCCAGAAATCACCAGACTGTGAAAGGGGTCTATGCCACAAATGAAAGTTAAAAATCCTTGACCTCAAATACTATGTGTCTGTCAGGGATACAAATACAAAGGTGAGGTAGTCAATTTCTTCAATGATTTTATGTTGAACTTGGATGGGGGTGGGATGAAACATGTTCAAAGATAAATAATTATAGATTACATATGTAGTAAAGGAAGGGGAAGCCATGTGTTGAAAAGTCTACTTGTGGTGAGACCTATCTTTGTGTGACCAGAATGGAGACATAAATGACATCTCTGACTTTTCTTTCTCCATCTTTCTCCAAGGGAGACTTCATTCCTGCCAATAAAGAAATTAGGAAGTTGGCCATATATATAATGGAAGTTGAATTGCAGTAGGGACCAATACAGTGTTGTGGCTAGGTAGTCTACATACTACCATAGGACTTTTAAGCATAGGTTCTTCTTAAAGCAAACTTAAGCCTAGGTTTTGGCCTGTTCCTTGTAATCTCCAGGTTTGCTCTACCTATGTATATTTCAATATTGGCATATATACAATTTTACCTAAACTCAAGAAATAACAAATACATACAGACACACACACACACATATATACATGCATACATACATACACATACATATAAACATGTACATATATACATACACACATGTATATGTGCGTGTGTGTGTGTGTGTGTGTGTATAATCCTAGCCCTGTACCCATGACCCCTCTTAAGAGAGTAGACAGGCGTTCAGTGGCACAACCCTTATGGGAAGCAGCTTAAAATACTTATGACCTGAAAAGATGTGCAACCAAAAAGGAAGAGAGTTCTCAGGTAGGATTAATCTCTTTTAAACATCCACTGAATCATCAGTATTTTTTGGGAGAAGGGGTGAAGAGGAGCCTCTTTGTTATCGCTACTATTCATTGCTGAGTCCAACAGAGCCAGAAGCAGGCTCCAAAGTTCCTATGTAGTCCCCAAGAAGCAAGTAGGTCAGAAGAGCTATGCTTTCATAGGTAGTCTCTATTGGTCCCTACTGCAATTCAACCTCCATTATATTAGTTTTAATCATTTTAAGAAGTAGCAACTGGAAAACACTTAGCCTTTAAAGTACTTTGAGGTTATGGAGAGGTTTCACCTCTCCATTAGTTATTCTTTTATTTTATAGTTATTAGAAAAATTTCAAGAGGAAAATAAAGGGTTCTATTTCAAAGATACAAAGCAGATTCAGAATTAGCTATGCCACAAATATTACCTCTAAGGTGATATACTCTGTGGAAGATTTTTAAATTGGGTATGAGTTTTCCCCCATCTGCTCTATATAAAAGGTATATTTGTCATCATGAGAGTGTCTTGATGTTCCTTTTAGCATAAAGATAAAGTAATCACTTTACATTTAAGCAGTTACTTGGTAAGAACATTTAGAGAGAGGTCGAATTTCTTAATCTTGGCAACTTAGAATCAGAGAATAAGAATTTGAGAACTGGAAGGCTCCTTAGAGATCATAGATTCCAACACATATCTAAACATGAGTCTCTTTTACGGCATACCCTAACAAAGTTTTCCTCCAACCTTTGTATAAATACATTCATGGAGTGGAAACTCCTCCCATCTTGAGGTGGTCTGATCCACTTCTGGTTTACACTAAAGGATTCCCCTGAAATCATTCCTAAATCTGACTGTCTGCAACTTCTAATGTTTATTTCTAGGTTTATATTCTAGGGACAAAAGAACCCAAAATTTTTCCTTAAAATAATTAAAAAGAATGAGTATTTCTCCCCGTGATTCTTCTGTGAACATATCCAGTTGCTTCCATTCTAATGAATTTGAGAATCTTTAACATCTTATTCATCCTCCCATGGGTGTTCTCTGGGTTATCAATGTCCTTCAGACACTATGCTGTACAGCACTGAATTAAACGCTCCAGATTTCATACCAAGGCACATTTTTTTTCCTGAAAATTATTGTTCTCTTAATGCAAGTCAAGTCCACAATAGTTGATTTTTTTAAATTGTCATTTTACGCTATTGACTTTTATTGAGCTGCCAGGTCACCAAAATTCAGTATTTCTTTTTTTCAGTCAAATCTTAGGTAGTCAGGGTTTACTCCATGTTGTACTATATTGACCTTTTGAACCTGAATTCCAGAATTTGAGTGTGTATGTGCTCATACCAGGATTCATCTAATTAGAATATTAGCTCACATCTCTCATCTAATCTACAATAACAGAACGAGACTGCATCAAAGCTTTGCCAAAATTTAGGCAAACTGTATTTATATCTTCCTAATCAACCAGTGTAATGAATTATCCAAAAAATACAATTAGTTTGATATGACTTATTCTTGTTGAAAGCTTGTTGTATCTTTTCTAATGATCACCTTAATTATATGTTCTAGAATGTTGCCAGAAGTTAAAATTAATTTCATGGTCCTATAGAGTTTGCAAATTCTGTCCTTATCTTTGTTTTGAAACCTGTAATATCTGCTTTTCTCCCATCCTGTGACAATTTTGTAGTTGACAACCTTTCAAATAGCACTTACTGACAGTTTCTTAGCAATCACATTTGCTAGTGTTCTTACTATCATTGAGGTCAGTATTTTGCAATAAAAGGTATTTTGGTGTTTTTATATAATCTCCATAATTTGGAATGTCAACTAAGAGGCAATTTTGCTCTATCTATCCTAATCCAACAATAATCTCCTTGCCAGAGAAAGCAGAAACAAAGTGAGAAATGAAAAGCATCCCCATCTCTGTCATTTGTCATTATTGTGGCCCCTGAGCAGGGGCCACATTAGTTCCTTTAGCTTTGTCTTTTTTCCAATATGTTTTAATGTAAGTTGAATTATTATGAGTTAAAAATAATTTTGCTTTAATGTAAACTGACAAAATATATATTTGAAGAAATATCTTTCAGATGGGACTTTGGACAATTTTGGAAAGTAAATAATTGTAGGTGTGAATTTGAAGACTCAGGTCTCTGTTAAAAATTTCAACTAGTACATTGGTTGTTTTGAAAGACTGATGTTATAAAGTGGAAGAAATTGATCTTTTACTTAGAAATTAAGGAAATATGAATTTGAAGAAAAACATTTAAATGATATCAAGAATACTATGTTGAGAGCTTTAGAAATGCAAAGAAAAATGATAATGGCTAATCTGCATAATATTGTTTTAAAACTAAAGTGAATAAAACTAAGAAAATTAGAAATCACATAAACATTCAGAGACTGAGGTATGATTTTTAAAAAGCACTCTGGATATGATAGGAAACATTTATAAAGCTGTTTCTTTTTAAATTAAAAAAAATGAGTCACTAAGAGTCAGGAGGTTCTCATTTAAGCCACTGAACTACAGCTGTTACTGCTGAGGGACTAGCAAGAAAGAAAAAGAAAAAAAAGGCAAGAGAAGACAGCAGCAGCCAATGAAGAGAAAAAACAAAATATATATTTATAACAGTTCTTTCTGTGGTGTCAAAGAATTGGAAATCCAAAGGATGCCAATCAATTACAGAATGGCTAAACAAGTTGTGGTATATGATTGTGGAGGAATATTATTGTGCTGTAAGACATGACAAGCAAGATGATTTCAGAAAAACCTGGAAAGATTCACATGAACTGATGCAAAATGAAGTGAACACAACCAAGAGAATGTTGTACATAGTAAAGCAATATTGTATTACGAACAACTGTGAATGACTTAACTATTCTCAGCAATACAGTGATCCAAGATAAACCCAATGGATTCATAATGAAAAACACTATCTGTCTCCAGAGAAAGAACTGATGGAGTCTGAATGAAGATCTTCCTTTCTTTCTTTTTTTTTTCATTTTTTTTCCCACATCATGACTGATATAGAGATGTTTTACATGATTACACATGCACAAACTCTATCAGATTGCTCCTCATCTCAAGGAGTGGGGAAGGAAGAGAGGAAGGGAAAAAATTTGAAACTCAAAACTTAATAATGAATGTTAAAAAATTTGTTTTTTTACATGTAATTGGGGGAAAAATAAAATATTAATAAAGAATAAAATTTAAAAAGACTAAATTTCCAATGAAGTAAGTATCGTTGCAAAAGCTAAATAAATGGGCATTTGGTTTCCCTGTTTCAAAGTATGGATGATTGGGCAGTCTCTGGTCTCCTCCATTGTCCTTGCGATGTGACTCTGATGCTACAGGTGGGGCCTACAAATAAAGTGATACATAAACATCCCTACAACCCCACATTTGGGTACTCACAACTTCTAGCTACATGTTTTAAACAGCCCACTTCTCCTCCAACCTACTCTCACTCTAGCAGAATTCAGTGTTCCTTTTACTAATAAGCATGCTGGCATTATTAATAAAATGATTAATTTACCTAAGAATTATGGCTCTTACACCTTTTTAAATACCACAGTTGTTTTAATTTACATTTCTCCAATCAATAGTGATTTAGAGCATTGTTTCATGTGACTAGAGATAGCTTTGATGTCTTTGTCTAAAAAATGCCTGTTTATATCATTTATCAATTGGGGGAATGACTTGTATTTTCATAAATTTGACTCAGTACTCTATATATTTGAGAAATGAGGCCTTTATTAGAGATTTAAAAAATTTCCCCAGTTTTCTTTTTTCTTCTAATTTTGGTTGCATTAGTTTTATTTCTGCAAAACCTTTTTAATTTTATGTAGTCAAAATTTTCTATTTTCCATTCTGTAATGCTCTCTATATCTTTTTTGGTCTTGGATATTTCCCTTATCCATACATATGACTGGTAAACTATTCCTTGCTCTCCTAATTTGCTTATGGTGTCATACTTAATGTTTAAATCATATACTCATTTTGACCTAATCTTGGTATAGTTTGCGAGATGTTAGTCTATGCCTAGTTTCTATGCCATATTTCCCAGTAGTTTTTGTCGAATAATGAGTTTTTGTCCCAAAAGCTTGAATATTTGGGTTTATCATACACTAGCTTACTATGGTCATTTGTTATAATATATTGTACCTAATCTATTCCACTGATCCACCACTGTATTTCTTAACCAGTACTAGGTTGTTTTGATAATTATCTTTGATAATTACTGATAATATAGTTTGAGATATGGTGTTACTAAACTACCTTCCTTCACAATTTTTTAAATTGATTCCCTTGCTAGTCTTGACTTTTTTGCTTTACTAGATTAATTTTGTTATTGTTTTTCTAGCTCTATAAAGTAATTTTTGGTAGTTTGATATGTATGACACTGAATCAATAGTTCAAGTAGAATTATAACTTTTATTATATTGGCTTGCTCTACCTATGAACAATTAATACTTTTTCCCAATTGCTTTCATCTAACTTTGTGTGAAATACTGTGTAATTGTATTCACATAGTTCCTGAGTTTGTTTTCTCTCTATCTCTTGCTACTGAATTTATTTGGTAATATGTAGAAATACTGATGATTTAGGTGGATGTATTTTGTATTCTACAACTTTGCTAAAGTTGTTAATTATTTACACTAATTTTTTAGTTGATTCTTTAGGATTCTCTAAGTATACCATCATGTCATCTGCAAAGAGTAATAGTTTTGTTTTCTTATTGTTTATATTAATTCTTTTAATGTATTTTTCTTCTGTTCTTACTATACCTAGCATTTCCATCAATAGTGAAAAAATTAGTGGTGATAGTGGGCATCTTTGTTTCACCACTGATTATATTAGGAAAGCTTGCTTATTTCTATTATAGATAATGCTTGCTGATTGATGGTTTTAGATAAAAATTACTTATCATTTTGAGGTAAACTCCATTTATTCCTGTACTCTCTAGTGTTTTTATTATGAATGGGTGTTGTATTTTTCAACTGCTTTTCTGTGGCCATCTCTAGCATCCTGATCTATATCTTGCCACTGGATGTGGATGACTCCAGAGGAGAAAGTGAGGCTGGTGACCTTGTAAAGCCCTCCATCACTTAAATCCAATTCACTTGTAGGTCATGATGTCATTTTCCTGATATTGTGGTCCTCTTTGAGAATGAAGGACAAACAATAAAAAAAAAAACAGTCTACATCTATTGAGATAATCAAGTGATTTCTGTTAGTTTTGTTTTTGATATGGTTAGTCAAGTTGACCATTTGAACTAATCCTGCATTACTGCTAAAAATCCACCTGGTCATATTGCATGATCCTTTTGATATGTTGCTGTAGTCTCCTTGCTAGTATTCTGTTTGAAATTTTTGTATCAATATACATTTGAGAAATTGGTGTATAGTTTTCTTTCTTTTTTCACACTTCCCTGTTTATATATCAGTACCATATTCATGTCAAAAAAAGGAATTGATAGGAGTCCACTTGTTTTTCCAAATTGATTGTATAGCTTTGGGATTAGTTATTCTTTAAATGTTTGGCAGAATTCACTTAAAAATCCACCCAACTCTGGAGATTTTTTTCTTAAGGAGTTCATTGATGGCTTTTTCAATTTCTTTTTCTAAGGTGGTTTATTTAAGTATTTTATTTCCTATTCTTTTTATCTGGACGTTTAAATTTTTGTAAATATTCACTCATTTCAATTAGATTGTCAGATTTATTGGTGTATAATTACACAAAATAGCTCCTAATAATGGTTGTAATCTCTTTTTTGGTGTTGAATTCACCTCTTTCATTTTTTTTTTATAATGGTAATTTGATTTTCTTTTCTTTATTTTTAAACAAATTAACCAATGGTTCATCTAGTGTATTGTTTTTTTCCATTAAACTAGCTCCTAGCTTTATTTATTAGTTTAATGGTTTTCTTACTTTCAATCCTATTAATCTCCCCTTTGATTTGCAGGATTTCCAATCTGATATTTAATTAGGGATTTTTAATTTGTTTATCTAGTTTTTGTTGTTGTTATTGCATTACCAATTTATTGATCAGCCTTTTTTTCTAGTTTTATTGGTATAAGCATTAAGAGAAATAATTTTCCCCTAAGTACACTTTCTCTGAATTCCATAAATTTTGGTATGTCTTCTTATTGTTGTCATTCTCCTTAATGAAATTATAATTTATTTTCTATGATTTATTCTTTGCCCCAGTTATTGTTTAGGTTTAGATTATTTAATTTTTATTAATTTTAATCTCTCTTTCCACTGAACTTTATTGAATGTAATTTTATAGCTTTATGATATGAAAAGGATGCATTTAATATTTATACTTTTCTAGCTTTTCTTTTGAGATTTTTATGTTTTAGTACAGGGTCAATTTTTGTGTAGGTGCCATGTATTGCTGAGAAAATATGTTATTATTTTCTATTCTCATTCAATTTTCTGCAGAGGTCTCTCATGTCTAGCTTTTCTAAAATTATATTCACCTCCTTAACTTCTTTCTTGTTTGTTTGTTTATTTGTAGCTGCTGTTGTTGTTATATTGCTCTAGTTCTGAGGAGAGAAATTTGAAGTCCCCCACTATTATAGTTTTACTGTTTGTTTCCTTCTGTAACTTATTTAACTTCTTTAAAATTTCAGATACTATGCTATTAGGTGTATATATGTTTAGTATTGATATTACTTCATTGTCTATGATCCCTTTTTAGTCAAATATAGTTTCCTTCCTTATCTCTTTTAATTAGATCTATTTTTGCTTTTGCTTTGTCTGATATGATTGCTAGCCCTGCTTTTCTTAACTTCAGCTGAAGTTAATAGATTTTACTTCAATTCCTTTCCCTTACTCTGTGTTTGTAACTTTGCTTCAATTTTTTTATTTATCCATTTTGCTATGCATTTCTGTTTTATTGGTGAGTTAATTCTATTTACATCTATAGTTATGATAACTATGCATTTCCCTCCATCCTATTTCCTTCTCTCTTTATTTCCTTTGACTCTGTTCCTCCTCACAAATGTTTTTACTTATAGTCGACATTTTTTTCCCAATTCACCCTCCCTTCTATCAAAGTCTCTTCTGTTATACTTGTCCATTTGATTTCCCTGTAGAGTAATATATATTTCTATATACATTTGAGTGTGTATGCTATTTCCTCTTTAAGCCATTTCTGATGACAGTAAGGTTAAATCTTGCCTTCCACCCCCACCTTATCTTCCACTGTAGTAATATATTTACCTCTTTTTTATGTGAGATAATCTATCCCATTCAATCACTTCCTTTTTCTCCCAATGCAATCTTCTTTTCTACCCCTTAAAATTTTGGGGGCGTGTCATCTAATCATAAGTAACTCTCAACTAAACTTTCTGTCAATGCATATTCCTTCTAATTGGCCTAATAAAGATAAAGTTCAGATAGTATCACATTTCTTCTCATTGGAATAATTCTATTTCTAGTGATTTTCACCTATATTTCTAGAAATTGAGACCATATCTGGCTTTACTGTTAATAGTATCACTTATTTGCTCCATAATCATTGACAATTAAACTATGTTTCTTTGTCTGCCACCATTGACCATATTACTTCCCCAATCACTTCTTTTGCATTTATTTGGACATTGAAAGATATGTTCTTGTTTTCATTTTTTACTTCTCTTTTCAGTGAGTCTATCCCCTTTGTTCATTACTTTCTTTCAGTCCAACATCTTTAATCTTTTTATTTTTCTTCTTTTTTTCATAATTCATTCTTTCTTACCTTAAAAAACAAAAACAGACAAAAAATTACACTGTTAAATATAGTACTCCTTCTAGTTTCTCATTTCTATCTATGCCCTTGATGTATAGTTTACAATGTTTACCTGTAATTTCATTATGCTGAATAGGATTTTGAACTTTTATGAAAATCAAAGGATAATTGATTTAGATCTTGAAGAATATTCAGAGCAAATTCTATCCCACCTTTTAATTTTATAGGAAAGGAAACTGAGGCCTATAGAAGTTAAGTGACTTACCCAAAATTCCACAGATCATAGCAAAATAGGATCACAAACTTAAAGTTCAAAAAACAAATCTGGAACAGAAATTCTAGCAAAATATTATTGTTTTGTAAACATAATGATGCCAGAGAAATTTCTGCTTAAAGCCAATGACTCCTCTTTACAAGGACAACTTCCTTCTGTTTAAACCTATGCCTTCAGTTACATAGCAGGTAATTAATTAATGTTTATCTATTAGACCAAATCAAATGGAACTGATCTGCATTTTCTACTATGAGGATTCCTCCCACCCCCACTTTTGACTGATACCCCTTTATTCCCTGGTTCAATTTATTATCATCCCTGTTCATTCCCTAAGCCTGAATTTAGGAAGTATTACATAATGAAGGATGAGTGTATTTGAAGTCAAGAAACCTGTGTTAAAAATCAGTTAAGACCCTAGGCAAGTCATTTATCCTCTCAGAGCCTCAGTTTTCTAATCTGTAAAATGGAGATAATAACAATAATAGTAACTCACATTAATATAGAATTTTTAAGTTTACACACCATCATACATCATTTGATATTCAAAACAAAAATGTGATCTAGAGCTGTTATTTCCATTTTAAAGATGAGGAAGTTGAGGCTGAAAGAGGTTAAATGATTTACCCAGCATCACAAATCTAGTAAGTGCTTGAAGCAAGATTTGAATCTAAGTCTCCTTACAAATCCAGTGCTCTTACACACTAAATTTCATATTATGTTTATCATAATGCAGAAGTGACTCTGCATTCCTGAAGACTATACCTATGGATCACCAGCTCTGACAGATTATATCATGTAAGTTAATACTTATTGACAGTCTATGTCTACTTCCTGAGGAGCAGCCTAGCTCAAAAAGATGCTACTCATCTGTAGGGGTGGTGATGAATTATTTTTGGATAACAATGCATGAAACAAATAAATGAGGAAAATGGAAAAGTATGTCAAGATTTTTATAACAGATTCTTTTAACTATCAAGAACAGTGTAACTGTCAGTATTTGAACTCTACCATCACTATCCTCAATATATTACAAGATAAAGTAGAAATGACACTAAAGAAAAATTAAAATTAAAAGCATTTATTAAGCACATATTAGAAACTTCATGATATGCTGGAATAGAATAAAATGAAATAAAATATTCATGACCTCTGGAATTTACTTTCTAAAAGGGAAGACAACATAAACATATATATGTATATGTGTATGTATACACATGCATACGTATATGTACATACACACATATATATGTATATATACATATATACACACACACACATACATACATACATACATACATACATACATACACCCAAGACCCATATCTATTCTGATATTTTTTTTTCCTGTTAAGGGTAACATTATCCATTGATTTAGTCTGGTTTATGATCTCTTATTCTCCCTGAATTCACATATACAATTAGTTGCCAAATACTGTTGTCTCTAACTCCACAACATTACTTTCCCATATTCCATCTTCTTCTCCCTTTACACAGCCAACACTGAATCCAGTCTTTTATCACCTCTTGTCTATACTATTATGACAGTCTACTATTTTGTCTCTGTTTACTGTAATCTATCTTCCATATAAGCACTAAAGTAATTCTCCTAAAGTACAGATCTGATCATATGACATCTTCACTCAGTAAAATCTAGTTGTTCCTCATTACCTCTAAGACCAAATATAGATTCATGTATTTGGAATTTAGTGATCTTCACAACCTGACACCACCCAACTCTTCCAGGCTACTTACACATTACTCCTCCCATGTTCTCTATGGCCCATTCATATTGACCTATTTGTCATTTCTAAAACAGAACACTCCCTCTCTTACATATGTGATTTTGTACTTAATATTTTCTATATCTAGAGTGTTCTTTCTCCAAACTTATGCCTCTTTGTAACCCTGGTTTATTTCAAGACTCAGATAAAATTCTGCTTACTTCTTGTTCCCCCATCTTCTAGTGCTTTTCTGTCCAAGGTTACTTTGTACAGGATTTGAATATCATGTTTATCAATATCCCTTGCTCACATTCCCCCCTACTCCAGTCCATTCTCCACTCAGTTGTCAAATTTATCATCCTAAAGAATATCTAACCATATCAACCCACAACCCACATTCAATAAACTCCAATGAGTCGTCCCTATTGCCTCTAGGATCATATTTATAATTCTTTGTTTAGTTTTTAAAGCCTTTTGCAACATAATCCCTTTCTACTTTTCAGTACTGTTTTATACCTTACCACCCATACATACTTTATGATCAAATGAAATTAGCCACCTTACTGTCTTCACAAAAGACACTCCATCTCCCAACTCCAAGCCATTTCTCTGGCTGCTGCTCAAATCTTGAAATCTCTCCCTCTTCATTTTCACCTCCTGGCTTCCTTGAGTTCCTTTAAGTTTCAGCATAGCCCCATCTTTTGCAAGAAGCCTTTTCCAGTCCTTCTAAATTGTAATGCCTATCCCTGACACTATCCTGTATATACTTTGTACAAAGTTATTTGTGTGTTGTCTACCCATTAGACTGTGAGCTCAAGGAGATGGAGTGAAGATATTGGAGTAAAGACAGGGACTTACCTAAGCTCTCTGCAAAACCCCATCAAATACCTTGAAATAATTACTCTAAACAAATTCTAGTGCAGCAGAATGAATAAAAAGATGGAGTGAAACAATATTTCAGCCCAAAACAACTTAGAAGATTGGCAGGGAAGGTCTGTTGCACCCGGGTGAGAGAGGAGCACAGTCAAGCATAGGCTGCACCATCACAGACCAAGACCCAGCAAACAGGGAAGAGGCCTTGAGGCAACTGCATCAGTGGCAACAGTGGTGGTTTCCAGACCTCTCAACCTATGTACTACAAATACAATTTAAAAGGTTGGAAGGAAGGGTCTGTTGCACTGGGGTGAGTGGAGCAGAATCCAGTGCAGGCTGTGCAAGTGCAGATCCAGCCACAGCAAACTAGAAGCAGGTTTTGGGAGCCATTTAATGGCTGCTTCTGAAGCTCTCAGCTAACCAAATGGTAAGGCAATCAAACACCTGGTCAGAGAGTACAGGGATCTTGATGCTAGCACTGAGACAGGACTCTATTACTTTGTCCATACTCAGATCTGGGTCACAATCCTGGATGGCAGTCTCAGGGCAAGGAAGAATGCTAGCACACTGGAGATAGTGGATGCAGTAGATCAGGGATGCTCCTCATAGTTCTAGGCCAGAAAAGAGGGCTTGTGGTCACTCACAGACCAGAGTACAGGCTAGGAGAGTAGTAAACATACCTTTCTTTAGATCATGCCATCTTGGAAGAATGGAAAACTTACTGGTCACTAGAAGTATCTCTGAAAATAGCTGTACAAAACCCCTGAAGTTTAGGACAGTACACTCTTCACACTGAAAGCAGAACCCTACTTTAACAAAGATTTAAAAGTCAAGTAATAGGCCAGGAAAATGAGCAAACAACAGGAAAAAATCCTGATTATAGAAAGTTACTATGGTGAAAAGGAAGATCAAAACACACATTCAGAAGAAGATAACAAAATCAAAACTCCTATATCCAAAGGCTCCAAGGCCAAGAAAGAACTCAAAAAGAATTTTGAAAACAAAGTAACAGAGATAGAGGAAAAATTGAGAAGAAAAAAGAGAGTGATGCAAGAAAATCATGAAAAAGTGAGTCAACAACTTGGTAAAGAAGACACAAAAAATACTGAAAAAAAATAACACCGTAAAAAAGAGACTAGGTCAAATGACAAAAGAGGTACAAAGCCAAAGATAAGAAAAATACCTTACAAGGAAGAACTGGACAAATGGAAAAACAGGCACAAAACTTCACTGATAAAAAAATAAACAAACAAACAAATAAAAAAATTCCTTAAAAAGCAAAATTGGTCAAATGGAAAAGGAGCTACAAATTCTCACTAAAGAAAATAATTCCTTAAAACTTAGAATGGAGCAAATGGAAGCTAATGACTTTATGAGAAATCAACAAACAACAAAACAAAATGAAAGAATGAAAAAATAAAAAGCAATGTGAAATAGCTCATTGGGAAAACAACTGATCTGAAAAATAAATCCAGGAGAGATAATTTAAAACTTGTTGGACTACTTGAATGCCATGATCAAAAAAAGCCTAGATATCATTTTTAAAGAAATTATCAATGGAAACTGCCCTGATATTCTAGAACCAGAGGGTAAAATAGAAATTGAAAGAATCTACCAATCAACTCCTGATACAGATCCAAAAATGAAAACTCCCAGGATTATTTTAGCTAAATTCCAGTGTTCCCAGGCCAAGAAGAAAATATTGTAAGTAGCAAGAAAGTATCATGGAGCTATAATCAGGACAACACAATATTTAGCAGCTTTTACATTAAAGGACCAGAGGGCTTGGAATACAATATTCTGGAGGTCAAATGAGACAAGATTAGAACCAAGAATCACCTACCCAGAAAAACTGAGTATAATCCTTCAGGGGAAAAAATGGACATTCAATGAAATAGAGAACTTTCAAACATTTCTGATGAAAAGACCAGAGCTGAATAGAAAATTTGACTTTCAAATACAAGACTCAACAGAAGCAAAAAAAGGTAAACAAGAAAAGGAAGTCATAAGGAACTCAATATGATTAATCTGTTTACATTCCTACATGGGAAGATGATACTTATAACTCATAAAAACTTTCTTAATATTAGTGTAGTTAGAAGGAGTATGTGTAAACAGAGGGCAGAGGTATGAGTTAAATATGAAGGGATGATATCTAAAATAAAATAAAATTAAATGATGAGAAGAATGTACTGGGAGAAAGAGAAATGGAGAGGTACAATAGTGTATATTATCTCCCATAAATGAGGCAATGAAAAACTTTTAAAGTAGAGAGGAAGAAGGGAGAGATAATGGAGAGAAGGTAAATCTTACTCTCATAAGAACTGGCTCAAAGAGAGAATAACATACACACATTTGAATATATAAGTCTATCTTACCCTACAAGAAAGTAGGAGGGAAATGGGATAAGCAGGGGGCAGGGGTGTTAGAAGGCATAGTGTATTGGGGGAGATGGTTGTCAGAAGCAAAACTCTTTTGAGGAGAGACAGGGTGAAAGGAGAGAAAGAATAGAATAAAGGGGGGGGGATAGGATGGAGGGAAATACCATTAGCAACAGTACTTGTGAAAACAATTGATGGAAGTTTCTCTGATAAAGGGTTTATTTCTCAAACATATAGAAAATTGAGTCAAATTTATAAAAATAAGAGCTATTTCAAAATTGATAAATTATCAAAAGATATGCACAGTTTTCTGATGAAGTAATCAAATCTATTTATAGCCATATGAAAAAAAAAGCTCTAACTATTGATTGGAGAAATGCAAATTAAAATAATTCTGAGGTACTACCTCATACCTATTGGATTGGCTAATAAGACAGAAAAGGACAATGACAATTGTTGGAGGAGATGTAGGAAGAATGAGACATTAAATGCACTGTTGGTGGAGTTATGAACTGATTCGATCATTCTGTGGAAGAATTTGGACCTATGACCAAAAGGCTATAAAACCATGCATACCCTTTGACATAGCAATATCACTACTAGGTCTGTATCCCAAAAAAAAAAAAAAAAAAAAAAAGGAAAAGGACCTGTCTGTAGAAAAAAAAATTATAGCAGCTCTTTTCTGGAGGCAAAGAATTGGAAATTTAGGAGATGCCCATCTATTGGGGGATGGCTGAAGGAACTGCCACATGTGATTTATGTTGGGATACTATTGGGATATAAGAAATTATGAGCAGGATGCTCTCAGAAAAACCTAGAAAGTCTTACATGAGCTGATGCAAAGTGAAATGTACTGTGTACAAAGTAACAGCAGTAGTGTAAGATGATAAAATGATGGGCTGTGAATGACTTAGCTATTCTCAGCAATAAAATGATCCAAGACATCTCTGAAGCACTTATGATGAAAAATGCTATCCATCCCCAAAGAAAGATGTGATGGTGTCTGAATCCAAATTGATGCATACTTTTTTACTTTATTTTCTTGGCTTTTTTTTGTCTTTGTGTTCTTTCATAATTTGACTAATATGGAAACGTTTTGCATGACTACACATGTATGGTCTATATAGAATTGTTTGCCTTCTCAATGTCTGTGTGTGGGGTGGAGCTTGGCAGGAGGAAGAGAGAAAATTTGGAACTCAAAGTTTTACAAACATGTTAAAAATTGTTTTTGCACATAATTGTAAAAAAATAAAATATTAGATAGACTGAGCTTCTTGTTATTCTTTGCTTCCTTAATGATTAGCACATGCCTGCAACATAGTAGGCACTATAAATGCTAGCTGTTGGACTAATTTGTATATGTCATGTATGTTTTTATGTATATCTTCTCTCTCCAAGATGTAAGTTCCTTGAATACAGGAACTGTTTCATTTTATTTTTGTAACCTCAGTGTTTAGTATAGTACCTGGCAATTAACAAATACTTGATGAGTGTTTGATTTACTTATTGAATAAAACTAAGAATTCTAAGAAGCTTAGTTGAGGGAAGAAGTACATTGCAAGCATCAAAGGTAGTCAGTACAATGGTATAAAGACTGGATATGCATCATCAGAATATTTTGATGAGTTTTCATGTATAAAAAACCTAATGAGGTAGGTTGGACTATGATATGAAAGATTTTACATGCCAAATAAAAGAAGTTTTTATAGAGACAATATAGAGCCATTGTTCTTTATTGAATAGAGAGTGACCTGATCAGATCTGTGCTTTTAGGAAAATTTCCTTGATAGTTGTGTGAATAATAGATTAGAAAGGAAAGAGGTAAAGAAGGGAGACCAATTAGAAAGCAATCATCCAGATTAGAGGTGATAAGGTACTTAACTAGGACTGTGACTGTATGAGAAGAGATTATATGGATTTTATAGAGATAGAAAAATCAAACAGAGTTCTGGAAATTGATTGTATTTGCAAACTGAAGTAGAATGACAACTCAAGGATGACACCAATTTTGTGAACTTGAATGATGGAGAATATGGCAGCAAAACAAAGATGGTAAATACGACTCTGCTACACTAAATATATACAGAAGTCTCTTCTAGAGTTGGCGTTTTTTTTTAACAATATTTTATACTAATACTTATCACAGTGCCTAACAGGATAAATTATTAATAAATGATGATTGACTGACTGACAATTTTGAGGATGTTGGCAGATTTGTTAATAAGAAAAGAGGACATAAGAGGCAAGGGAAAAAAGCTTAAAATTTATTTCCCCAAAATGATGACTGATATTATTATTAACTACCAAAATGTATGCCTAATTTTCCATCTATCTCTCCAACCTCTTCCCAAAAAATAAAAAAAGAAAGATTTAAATTTGTATCATTGACATCCTGGGAAGCTAAGTGGCATAGTGGATAGAGTTCCTGAAGTCAGGAAGATTCATCTTCAGGAATTCAAATGTGGCCTTACACACTTATTAGCTGTGTGACCCTGAGCGAGTCACTTAACCCTGTTTGCTTCAATTTCCTCATCTGTAAAATGTGCCAAAGAGGGAAATGACAAGCTACTTTAATATCTTTGCCAAGAAAACCCCAAAAGAGGTCACAGAGTGTCAGACACTACTGAAAAACTACTGAACAAGTCCTCCATGTAAATTCCAAGTTTCTTTGAATAATGTAACTATTTTCACAATACTCTAATTAAAACTAAGTATAAAACAGGGAGACAAATGTTTATAAGAGGTGTTTGTCACCCTCACAGAATGTATTCACAGCAGAATTCAAATTAAGGAGGGATGTTCTCTAGGTCATGTTGTCTTACAGATGTTCTTGTTTGTAGAAGGTATTATGATGACTACATCTGAAGCACCTTAGGCCCCTTTCAATTGTGGGTTCTTCAAAAAACTATCCTAGTTTTGATGTACTTTATATCATCACTCAAAATCATAGATTTATTTACAAAATCAAGTCTCCTTTCACTTCTCCTATCAGATGAGAATTAGTTCAAAGAAAAATGCATATAATCAAAAAGATTAGGAGGGCGGAGCCAAGATGGCAAAGTGAAAGCAGTGACTTGCTTGAGCTCTCCCCCAAACCCCTCCAAATACCTGTAAAAAATGTCTCTAAACAATTCTAAAGCAGCAGAACCCACAAAAAGACAGAGTGAAACAAATTTCCAGCCCAAGACAACCTGGATAGTTGATCAGAATGGTATATTGCACAGGTTGGGGAGAGGAGTGCAGTGTGGCATGGGCATGCAGGCTGCAGGGTACCTGAAGCAGGCCTCAGAGGAATAAATCACAGGCAGATGTGGCAGTTTCCAGACTTCTCAACTTAGAAGGTCAGTGGGAAAAGTCTATGACTGTGGTGAAAGAAGGAGCTAGGTCTCAGCTGCAAGTCCTGAGTGTGGCCTCTGGGGCAGCATCTGCCCCCTGAGCTTCTGGCCCACAGAATGAGGGGAAATCCAGTGGCTGACCAGAGGGGGATTGCAGGGATCTCTTTGCCAGTGCTAAGGCAGGAAACTCTTGCTCTGCCCATGCTTGGATCTGGGTCACAGTTCTGAGGGGGGGTCCTCAGGAGAGGAGGAGCACTGGCGTGGTAGAGCTTGTTGTGGTGGTACAGAGGAAACACCTTGATCATACCCTAATCATACCACCTTGGAAGAACTGAAAATTTACAGGTCCCTAGAACTATCTCTGAAAATAGCTGTACAAACCCCCGAAGCTTGGGACAGCACATTCTCCACATTGGAAGCAGACTTTTACCTTAACAAAGAGTTTAAAACTCAGGTAATTGGCTGGGATCATGAGTAAGCAGCGCAAAAAGAGTCAGACTACATTATCTTACTTTGGTGACGAAGAAGATGAAAACATACAACCAGAAGAAGACAACAAAGTCAAAGCTCCTACATCCAAAGCCTCCAAGAAAAATGGGAATCAGTCCCAGGCCTTGGAAGAGCTCAAAAGGGATTTTGAGAAGCAAGTAAGAGAAGTAGAGGAAAAACTGAGAGTGATGCAAGAAAATCATGAAAAACAAGTCAACAGCTTGCTAAAGGAGACCCAAAAAAATACTGAAGAAAATAACACCTTAAAAAATAGCCTAACCGAAATGGCAAAAGAGGTCCAAAAAGCCAATGAGGAAAAGAATGCCCTAAAAAGCAAAATTGGACAAATGGAAAAGGAAGCCCAAAAGATTTCTGAAGAAAATACTTCCTTAAAAATTAGAATAGAGCAATTGGAAGCTAGTGACTTTATGAGAAATCAAGACACTGTAAAACAAATCCAAAAGAATGTAAAATTAGAAAACAATGTGAAATATCTCATTGGAAAAACAACTGACCTGGAAAATAGATCCAGGAGAGAGAATTTAAAAATTATTGGACTATCTGAAAGCTATGATCAAAAAAAGAGCCAAGACATCATCTTTCAAAAAATGATCAAGGAAAACTGCCCTGATATTTTAGAAGCAGAGGGCAAAATAGAAATTGAAAGAATCCACCAATCTCCTCCTGAAAGAGATCCCCAAAGGAAAACTCCTAGGAATATTGTAGCCAGATTCCAGAGTTCCCAAGTCAAGGAAAAAACATTCCAAGCAGCCAGAAAGAAACAATTCAAATATTGTGGAAGCACTATCATGATAACACACAATTTAGCAGCTTCTACATTTAGGGACCGCAGGTTATGGAATATAATATTCTGGAGGGCAAAGGAGATAGGATTACAACCAAGAATCACCTACCCAGCAAAACTGAGTATAATCCTTCAGGAGAAAAAATGATCATTCAGTGAAATAGAGGACTTTCAAGCATTCTTGATGAAAATGCCAGAGCTGAATAGAAAATTTGACTTTCCAATACCAGACTCAAGTGGAACATGAAGAGGTAAACAGGAAAGAGAAATCATAAGAGACTTATTAAGGTTGAACCATTTACATTCCTGCTTGAAAAGATGATATTTGTAACTCATGAGACCTTTGTCAGTATTGGGGTAGTTGGAGAGAATAATTACATGTGTGTATATATAGATATAGATATAGATATGGATAGATAGATAGATAGATAGATAGATAGAGGGCACAGGGTGAGTTGAAGATGAAGGGGTCATATCTGGAGAATCAAATTAAGGGGTGAGAGAGGATTATACCAGGAGAAGGAGAAAGGGAGAGGTAGAATGGGGTAAATTATCTCACAAAAAAAACAGAAAAGCAAAGGCTCTTACAGTGGAGAGGAAATGGGGGAAGGTGAGAGGGAATGAGTGAATCTTATTCTCATAGGATTTGACTTAAGGGGGGAATAACATACACACTCAATTAGGTATGGAAATCTGTCTTACCCTACAAGAAAATAGGGGGGAAGGGGATAAGAGAGTAGGGGATTGGTAGAGAGGAGGGCAGATTGGGAAAAGGGATAATCAGAAGCAAATACTTCCGAGGAGGGACAGGGTCAAAAGAAGGAATAGAATAAATGGGAGAGGGCAGGATAGGATTAAGGGAAATAGTTTTTCACAGCATGCATACTATGGAAATGTTTTGCCTAACTGCACATGTATAACCTATATTGAGTTGCTCGCCTTTTCAATGAGGGTGGCTGGGCAGGGAGGAAGGGAGAAAATTTGGAACCCAAAGTTTTAAAAAAAATGTTTTCACATGCAACTGGGAAATAAGAAATACAGGAAAGGGGTACCGAAATCTATCCTGCCCTACAGAAAAATAGAAGGGGAAGGGGATAAGAGAAGGGGGGAGAGATAGAAGGGAAGGCAGACTAAGGGAAGGGGTATTCAGAATGCATGCCATCTTGGGGTGGGGGGAGGGGTGAGAGGGGGTGAAAATTTGGAACTCAAAATCTTGTGGAAGTAAAGGTTAAAAACTAAAAAAAAAAAAAAAGATTAGCAAAATAAGTGACCAAGTAATGGGAAATATCACTCTCTTCATATACAGGAGTATATTTTTCACTAGGAACCTCATGAGACAAAATACATTTTTAAGATGAAAAATTTGACCAAGCAATACAGATAAAGGAGATGAACATTTAGAGAACTACTGTAGTCATGGAAAACATTCATAAACAATATGGGTGGTCAGGGCAACTCATATCTTTGATCCTATAGAGTCACCTATTCACAGCAACAAATGAAATATACATATATATATATATAATATATATATATTTTTTCCTGTAGAGCTTCACTTTGCTAAATATTACCATTCTCTTTGGAGTGTCCACACTGAATTGTTCTGTTTTACTAGTCTCTAGTGTCATCTATAGCTGCAAAGTGGTTTCTTTATTTTCCAGTCCTAAAGCTTTTATTTTTATTTAATTTATTAATTTTTTTAGCTATTATGAGGAGTAGACTACAGGCAGCAGCTGGCCCTAAAACTAGAAAAGTCCTTAGATTTGGTTTGGTGTTTTGTTTTACAATACCTATGATTTCATCGGTGTAGAGAAATCTCAGTTAGTACTTCCTCTATCAATACAGAGAGTTCCTTTTCTGTATTTCATAGCCTTTAAGAGTTGCCTGGGATACCAATTAGTTGTATAATTCTTTCAGGGTTATGCACCCAGTATGTGCTAAATGTGAGAAAAATCCAACCCACTGTCCTAAATTTGACACTATCTATCTACTATTCCACATTGACTCTCATCTTTCCTAAAATCTTAACTATAGTACTTCTCATGCTATTAGCAGAGCACATTGTATACCATAATGTTCAAAGGTGATGCATATTAACACCTCTCCAAAAAAAAAAAAAAAAGAATTGACAAGTTAAAACCTCTCCTAATTACTTAGAATAGAACTGATATAAATGCTTTGGATACTTCAGTGAACCCATGATGACTCTGGCAATAAATCTTTCTTAGCTCTCATTCTCCAATTCTATCTTTAAGAGAATATTTTTTTTTCAAAGACCCTGAACATGAGTCACTACTCTTTGCCCTGAACTATGGGAACAAAACAGGGAAGGAAGTGGTTCTCTGATTTGGAACCTTATTAAGTAACTAATTTGCCATTCCCTAAAATCAGTTCCATTGACTTCTGCCTTTCTTTTCACTGTTTTGGAATGATTCCTCAATGTCTACTAGCAGTAGCATTTAGGGAATTTAAATTGCATGACTGATGCCATGCCACTTTAATCAAGAGAACTTTGGCTAATAGAGTTTACCTTCAGAATGACTAAATAGAACAACACTATTCAGTTCATCAGCTGCCTTTCTCCCTGCATTTAGAAGCAAATGTTCAATATGTTTATAGTGAATAAGGGTGTGTGTATGTATGTATGTGTGTGTGAGAGACAGAGAGAGAGAGAGAGAGAGAGAGAGAGAGAGAGAGAGAGGGAGGGAGGGAGGGAGGAAAGAAGAGAGAGAGAGGGAGGGAGGGAGAAAGAGAGATTACCATGTGCTTAAAAACTAGGCTAAGTGCTGCGGATACAGAGAAAGGCAAAAAAATGGTTCCTGATCACAAGGAGCTTACATTCTAATGGGGAAGAAAAACATGCAAATAAATAGGTATATTCATGATCTGTACAGACTAGGTGAAAGGTAAGAGAAATAGAACTAGGAATTGGAGGTGGGGGTATTAAGAAAAGCATCTTGAAGAATGTGGATTTGAGTTGAGTTTTGAAGGAATTAGGGTATCTAAGAGGTGGAGGTAAGGAGGAAGAGCACAGAAAGCAAAAGGGACTGCCAGAGAAAAGTCATAGAGATAGCAGATATGATTTGTATTTGTATATGTGTTTCCTCACTGTAGTTTCTGGACAGATAAACACAAAATGAAAGAGAATTAAGAGTACCACTGAAGATAAACAAATCAGTGTAAAGAACAAGAAGTCACAGATCAGAATTTAGGATGTAGGATTAAGTGGCCAGAGCAAAGAAGGTAACCAGGTACAGCTAGTGGCACAGTGGATAGAGCACCAGCTCTGGAGTCAGGAGGACCTGAATTCAAATCCAGCCTCAGACACTTGAAACTTACTAGCTGTGTGACCCTGGACAAGTCACTTGAGACTGATTGCCTTACAAAAACAAAAACCAAACCAAACAAAACAAAAAACAAAAACAAAAACAAAGAAGGCAACCAGCAATGGAAGTTGGAAGTTCAGTGCAAGTCCTTATACTCCTCTGGCTTTACCCAGGGGCTATTTCTAGAGAGAAATTTGGATTAGTATTCAGGCAGAGACAGATAATGAAAAGCTACAGAGATTTTGTGACTCTGTTTGTTTATTTGTTTGTTTGTTTGTTTGTTTGTTTCTCACCTCTAGGAACCCAGCAATGAACTGCATTTTTTGAAGGGGGCAATGCTTACTGGACTCACACAGCTAGTAGTGATGGATTCATCATCTGAAATTTCTTTCTTGTGTAGTTTTTAACCCACAGCTTTATTTGAATTAAACTTCATTCCTCTCTCCCCACCCCCCAGGATCAAACAAATAGTAGCTTTTACAAATAAAAATGAGATACATATGTTGAACCATCTCTCGTCATATGATTAGGGAAATGAAAATAGAGCACAGCACAAACATGTTCTTTCTCTTAAGCACAATTCAAATCTTCCATTTTCTTTCTTTACAGTAAATGGAAATTCACCCAACAATGTGGCAAAGACAAATCTTTCACCAGCAGCAGAATGTCTCCAGGGTTTATTGCAAAGTGAGAACAAAGTGCTTCATGGCCCCATTTGAAGCTGGTTAATAAGACACAAATGTAATAGGCTTCACTGCATTTAACTTCTGAAAAGTGCCAATATCATCAAATGGGAACTTCTGATTATTGCCGTTGCAATTTGTTTAGGCAGCCAATGCACCACAACTACATTTCCCAGGCTACAAATTTCTTTTGTTAGTGTGAAATAGCACACAATAAAGCCAGATTCCCAAATGCTTTATTGTCTCACGATTGAGTAGATGTTCAAAATACTTTTGTCTTCTTTCAACAAACCTCTTAAATATCCTAAATGTTTTCAAATCATGAATCTTTTTGAATATCATTGTTTTTTTAAAGATCACTATAATATTACTTTTGTTTTCTTCAAAAGCTATTTTCTGACCTTCATTCTCAGCTTGTTTGAATTTTTATCATTCTTGTAAGGAAATTAAGTTACATCTTAAAATAAAATATTTTTAATGCATAATGGCTAAACTGAATCAATAAAATATGTAGTAATGTTATGATGAGATTGAAGCTATACAAATAATTTTAAATATATACATATATGTAAATATATATACAATTTTAAGAATACAGTAGGACTTTGAGACACTATATATATTTAATGCAAATGCTTCATTAGAATGTATGATGAACTTGGTTTTACATTCGTCATTATTTTTAGAAAATAGAACCATATAATGATGATGTCAGTCTGATATGTACATCTAGGCATCCAATATGCAGATTGATGAGTCTTGTGATCATAATTAATTCTCATAACTTTTGTAAGACTTACCAGCCTTGCTCATTAAATGTACTATAATGATTATGAATTTACTTTTAATAGGTCCAATTTTATGAATGCAGAGTTGAACAATTAAATCACAGAAAAAGCATAGGGAAAGTCTCATTACATCAAACTTCTAAACCCTTCAGATGATTTTTTTAAACTAGAATGTTCTTATATTTTTTTTCTACAACAACTGAGATTATAGGCCATCTGGACTACAGAGCTAGAAGAGACCCCCTCCCCCAATCCTGGACCTCTTCTGCCTTTCCCTCAGCCCTTGTCCTTTTAATAAATGAGAAAACTGGAACTTAGATGGGTAAAATGATATGGTTATGGTACTAAGGTAATAGATTATAAAAAGCTGTGGCTCAGCAAGCATGTTTGATTTTATAGGTAAAAATCACATCTCAGTGAATAAAGACATTTTCTGCATTTTAAAAGGGAATAAAAAGTCTGAGAAAGAGAACTCTTTAAGGGTTGAGGAGTAGGGAAGGTATGTCAGGGTTCATCAAGGAAGATTTCAGAGAGTACATGGTGCTTGTTCTGTGCCTTGACAAAGATAAGGATCCTAATAGGTAGAGATGAGGTTGGCATCTTATGGAAATATGAGAATGCCCAAAGATCAGATATGAAATATTGATTTCTTGGAAGAGTTAATATTCTAACATTGCTTTAGAGCATATGATAGGGATAAGTATAAGGACAGGACTATTAAGATCTTTAATAAGGAACTCTCAGATAAGGAAACTCTAAAAATGCTCTGCCAATCTTCTCTTGGAAACTTTTCTGTAGTCCTAGAGTTGTAAATGTGCCATATGAGCCATTTTCTTAACTAATGGTAAATATGCACAACAGTAAATGATCAAGTTCAAATCCGTTATCTGCTTTACTAGAGACTTCCAGCCAAACTGAGGTTGAACATTCCTCACTCTTCCTTGAGTCTACTCATTTATTTTAAATCTCCTTAATTCTACTATGAGCTAACTGATGTCATTCCAACATTTCCAGTGTGAATAGTATTAGAGAATTTGTTAAATGTTTTGACAAATTCTATATAAACTATGTCTACAGCATTATTCTAATCTACTGGTTTAATAATGCTGCCAAAAAAGAAATAAGGTTAGTCTCACATGACTTCTCAATGAATTCATGTAGGCTTTTTTTGATTACCTTTGTATCATTCACAGTATTCATTAACAATCTCCCTTATATTTATTAAATTTGAAATTTTTTCCAGCAATCTAAATTAAGCTCTCTGTTCTATAGTATGCAATATTTTATGCTTATTTTTATATATAAGGAAATATTTAATTTCTCTAATCACTAAGTACCTGTCTTATTCTTCAAGATCTTGAAGATAGTTATAATATGTCACTTCTTAATTAAGAAAGTAACCTAGACTACACGTTTTTATGGCCTGGTATCTTGAACTCATCAAGTATTTTTAGGTGTTTTCTTACTATATCCCTATATGTCTTGGAAATCAAATTCCGATTAGCTGTTTTTCTCTTTCTTCTTTCCATTAAAAAGACCATTCTTCTTTGGCAGAGAAAATCAAAACTGATCAACTGTGTTTTTTTTTTCAGTGGCATCCATTATCGTCATTTCATTCATACCATGTAGCACTCTGATCCCTTTTCCTTTCATCCCCTTTTCCCATGTAGTCCTCTGCTGCTTTATACACTTTATGGCCTACTCCATTTTCTCCCTCATCTGTCACATCTTAGCTCTCTTTTCAGTTTCTTCATTCTTATTTCCTGCCTGGGATATACATACACACATGTGTGTATGTATGTATGCATATATGTGTACATATGCATGTATGTATGCACTGTGTATATATGGATATAAATGCAGACACATATACATACATGTACACATGAATTTGTGTATATGCGTATGTATATGTATATGTGTGTATGTATATACAAACACCCACCCCCCTAAGGTCACTAAGTGTTGGAAGAGGTCTAGAAGATTAACCCTATTTCATTGTCAGTGCTCTGCTATTGTGATCCTCAGGCTATCCGTTCAGTTTGCCTCTCAGATTGTTGGTACATCTTTAAGAATTTTCAAAGTATGACTCAATTCCACCTTCTTACTCAAAGATTTCAACAGGTCCACATCCTTTCTCAAGGCTGAGAATTACAAATCCCAATATGCCAGCCAGTTCTTAATTCTTATTAAACATCCAAATTTCTACATGCTCATTTTCTCCTCAACTTATTTCTATTCATTTTTTGGGGGAATGATGTGTTATTGTTATTTGTCTTTCATAATCTTTTATCCATAACAAATAATCTTGAACTTGGTGAAAATGTTACCCTTGGTGACCATAGCTTTTGGAAGAAATATTGAATGTTTATGAGATGAAGTAGCCTCTCCTTGTTTTACCTTGTTTTACATTGTTTAAATGTCTCTAAGAGACAATTGTCATTAGAAATATAAAATTATAGAAAATATAATAATAGTATAATTTATATTTCTCTTTAACATTTGCAAAGGGCTTGACAGGTACTCTCTTATTTGACCATCAAAGATCCTTGTGAGACAAATTAAAAAAAAACTATCTCTAATTTATAGATGAGAAAAATGTTAGGAATGGGATTCTACCCTAGGTTTTCCAAAATTCTAAGTCTAGCAAGCTATGTTGTCAACCAGCAGTTCTCCAACATTTTGGTCTCAGGACCATTTTACAGTCTTAAACCTTATCAAGGAGCCCAAATAGCTTTTGTTGATGTGAGTTATATCTATTGATTTTATGATATTATAAATAAAAGTTGGTATGTTTAATTTTTTATTTCTTCATTTAAAATAATAAACTCAATGCATGTTAATATAAATGACATTTTATTTTATATAACTACATTTTCCAAAACAAGAAAAAAATAGTGAGAATAGTGACATTGTTTTACATATTTTTGAAAATCTGTTTAATGTCTGCATTAATGGAAGACAGCTGGATTCTCATTTTTTCTTCTGCATTCAATCTGTTGTGATATGCTATTTTAATGGAAGTATATGAAGAAAATATAGCTTTACCCAGATATATACTTGGAAAATGGAGCAGTAAAAGTAAATTATCCATTAATATTTTATGAGAATGATTTTGGCCTTGATAATACACTAAAACAATCGGGGAGTGGTACACGAAACAAACTTTAACAACCAGGCCACATTTTGAAAACTGATGTTCTTCACCATTTTGCCTTTCTCAGCTAGTGAAAAAATGGGATGATTGATTCAATCAACTACATTTGATTTGAAATAAGTGATGATGACCAAACAATAAAGTAAAATCATAGACCTTAAACTAAAAATTAACTAAATTGGAAAAAATTTGTACAAGAATCAGTTTCAGATACAGTGAGGAAATTTAGCCATGCACCAGTATTGACTTCCTCAAGTGTACTGAGAAGATATTGATTCAATAACTTGGAACAAGAGTGACATTCTTTTTTTTTAATTTTAAAAATTTATTTAGTGTTTTATTAGATGTGTGATTCTGGGTAAGTCACTTAACCCCAACTGTCTCACTGAAAAAAAAATAAATAAATAAACAAACAAATAAATGAATAAATAGATAAATAAATAAACAATCAAATAAATAAATAAATAAATAGATAAGTAAATAAATAAATAAATAAATAGAAAATAGAAATTATGAGCATGTAGATTTCAGAAAACCTGGAAAGACTTATGTGAAATAATGCTAATTGAAGTGAGTGGGACCAAGAGAATAGTGGACACAGTAACAACAATGTGGTATGATGACCAATTTTTCTTTTCAGCCAAAGGCAAGGTTTATTAAAGATCTACCATATTAACCAGACTCTTAAGAAATCTAAGCATCTGTGAGGTTTTGGCTAGATTGTAAAAATCTGAGCAGTGGCTAGATTATAAGAATCTGAGCATGTAACTAGACTTTAAGATTCTGAGCATCTTAATGATGACAAGATGGACCTTATATACAGAAAGACTGTGGGAGGGATATAGGAGTGGCCAAGTAGTTTGGGGTGACTGGAGGAGGGGTGTAAGGGGGATCTGGAGAGGAGTGGCCAGTAAGCTGGAGTGAACAGAATTCCTGGGACCTGGACCACATGGCAAGGGAGAATGGAGCCTAGCTAGGAATGAGTGGGAAATGGCTGGCATAGGCAGGTAAGACAATGGAGAGCTGGGCTAAGTTAAACAATTGGGAGATTGGGTATAGCCACAATGAAAGGCCAGTTGATGGGATTATAGCCTCAGGGGAGTTCCAGAAATTTGGCCATGTAGGCAAGTCCAGGGTTTTTCCCTTCTGGGGTCTAGATTCCATCCTCATCATTCCCCCTTCAAACAAATGAGACCCAAATTCTTTTGGGGTAAGGGGCAAAGGTCTCAGCTTCTGAAACTGCTTCCTGCTGTCAAGGGGCATAGAGTTGTCCCTGACACAAGGGGGACCCAAAGAGGAGGTTGACTGGAACTGAGCACTGACTGCATATGATGATCAATTTTGATAGACTTTGATCTTTTCAGCAATACAGTGATTTAAAACAATTTTAAAAGACACATGATGGGAAATACTATCCACATCCAGAGAAAGAACTATGGGGTCTGAATGCAGACTGAAACATACTATTTTCTCTCTCTTTTTTCTTTCTTTTAGTTTCTCCCTTTTGTTCTGATTCTTCTTTCACAACATGACTAATGTAGAAATATGTTTAAGATAATTGTACATGTATAGCCTATATCAGATTGCTTGACATCTTGGAGAAGAGGGCAGGGAGAGAGAGAGGGAGAAAACAATTTAGAACTCAAAATCTTACAAAAGTAAGTGTTGAAAACTATCTTTCCATGTAATTGGAAAAATACTATTAAATGAAAAAAATTTAAAAAGATAGGTAGAATAAAAATTGGGAAAAGAAATGAGACGAATGTAGGAGACTTATGAAAAAAAGAATCAACAGCTTGGAAAACTGCTTAAAAAGGTAGAATTGGGAAGATGGCAGAGTAAAAGCAGTGACTTGTTTGAGCTCTCCCCCAAACCCCTTCCAAATACCTGTAAAAAATTAATCTAAACAAATTCTACAGCAACAGAGCCCAGAAAAAGACAGAGTGAAACAAATTTCCAGCCCAAGACAACCTGGATAGTTGATAGGAAAGATCTCTTGTGCCAGGCTGGGATAGGAGCACAGTTCATCATGACCCATGCAGTCAAAGATAAGCAAGAGGAAATGTGGAACAGGCCTCAGGGGACTGAATCACAAGAAGCTGTGGTGATTTCCAGACCTCTCAACCCACAAATGCCAAAGACAACTTAGAAGGTCAGTGGGAAAGGTCTGTTGGACCTGGGTGGGAGAGGAGAGTTATCCATCCCTGGTCATAGTGCAGCCCTGGGGCAGAGGCCACAGGGGCAGCAGCTGCTTCTGGAGCTCTTGGCCCATGGACAGTGGAGGGATTGAGCAGCTGATCAGAGGGGGATTGCAGAGATCTCTTTGCTGGTGCTGAGGCAGGATTTTCTTGCTTTGCCCATGCTTAGATCAGGGTTACAGTCCAGGGTGGCAGTCCTGAGGAGAGGATGAGTGCTGCTGTTGTGTAGTTTGTGGTAATGGAGAAGGAATCCTCTTCAAAATCCTAAGACAGAAAACAGGGTTTGTGGTCACTCATAGGTCAGAGCACAGGGCAGGAAAAGAGTAAACACTTCTCCTTTGATCATAGAAAAACTGAAAATTTACAGGTCCTGAGGAAAATTTCTGAAAACAGTTGCACAAAACCCCTGAAGCTTGGGACAATACACCCTCCACACTGGAAGTAGAATACTGCAATAATAAAGAGTTAAAAAGTTAAGTAATTGGCTGAGAACATGAACAAACAGAAGCAAAAACCTCGGACTATAGACTCTTACTTTGGTGACAAAACTCAAAACATAGAACTGGAAGAAGACAACAAAATCAAAGCTCCTACATCCAAAGACTCCAAGAAAAATATGAATGGGTCTCAGGCCATGGAAGAGTTCAAAAAGGATTTTGAGAAGCAAGTAAGAGAAGTAGAGGAAACTGGGAAGAGAAATGAGAGTGATGCAAGAAAATCATGAAATACAAGTCAACAGCTTGCTAAAGGAGACCCCCCCCAAAAAATGAAGAAAATAACACTTTAAAAAATAGAGTAATCCAAGTGGCAAAAGAGGTCCAAAAAGCCCATGAGGAGAGGAATGGCTTTAAAAGCAGAATTGGCCAAATGGAAAAGGAGGTCCAAAAAGGTCACTGAAGAAAATAATTCTTTAAAAATTAGAATGGAGCAAATGGAAGCTAATGACTATATAAGAAATCAAGAAATTGTACAACAAAAGCAAAAGAATGAAAAAAATAGAACACAATGTGAAATATCTCAGTGGAAAAACAACTGACCTGGAAAATAGATCCAGGAGAGAGAATTTAAAAAATTTTGGACTATCTGAAAGCCATGATCTAAAAAAGAACCTAGACATCATCTTTCAAGATATTATCAAGGAAAACTGCCCTCATATTCTAGATCCAGAGGGTAAAATAGAAATTGAAAGAACTTACCCATTTCCTCCTTAAAGAGATCCCAAAAGGAAAACTCCTAGGAATATTGTAGCCAAATTCCCAGAGTTCCCAGTTGAATGACAAAATATTGCAAGTAACCAGAAAGAAACAATTCAAGTATTGTGGAAACATAATGAGGATAACACAGGATTTAGCAGCTTTTACATTAAGGGATCAGAGGGCTTGGAATATGGTATTCCAGAGGTCAAAGGAGATAGAATTAAAATCAAGAATCACCTACCCAGAAAAACTGAGTATAATCCTTCAGGGGAAAAAATGGTCATTCAGTGAAATAAAGGACTTTCTAGCATTCTTGATGAGAAGATCAGAGCTGAATAGAAAATTTGACTTTCAAATACAAGACTGAAGAGAAGCATGAAAGGATAAACAGGAAAGAGAATTCATAAGGGAGTTATTAAAGTTGAACTGTTTATATTCTTACATGGAAAGATGATATTTGTAACTCATGAGACCTTTCTTAGCACTGGGGTAGTTGGAAGGTGTATACACACACACACACACACACACACACACACACATACAGACACCCATACATATATATGTATACACACATAAATACACACACACACACAGGGGATAGGGCAGAAGGTGAGTTGAATATAAAAGAATGATATCTAAAAAATAAAATTAAGGGGTCAGCACAGATTATACTGGGAGAAAGAGAAGGGGAGAGGTAGAATAGGGCAAATTATCTCACATATAAGGCAAGAAAAGGCTTTTACAGTGGAAGGGAAGAGGAGGGAGGTGAGAGGGAATAAGTGAACCTTATTCTCATTGGATTTAGCTTAAGGAGGGAATAACATACATACTCAATTGGATATGGAAATCTGTCTCACCCTACAGGAAAATAGGGGGAGAAGAGGATAAAGTGGGATGATAGAAGGAAGGGCAGGTTGTGGGAGGGGGTAATTAGAAGCAAACACTTTTGAGGAGGAACAGGGTCAAAGGAGAGAATAGAATAAACAGGGGGCAGGTAGGATGGAGGGAAATATAGTTAGTCTTTTACAACATGGCTATTATGGAAGTGTTTTGTATACATGTATAACCTGTATGGAATTGATTGTCCTCTCAATAAAGGTGGGTGGGGAGGGAGGAAGGGAGAGAATTTTAATGCAAAGTTTTAAAAATGAATGTTAAAAAATGGTTTTTACATGCAATTGGGAAATAAGATATACAGGCAAAGGGGTATAGAAATCTGTCCTTCCATACAAGAAAATAGAAGGGGAAGGGAATAAGAGAAGGGGAGGTGATATAAGGGAGGGCAGACTGGGGTAAGAGGTATTTAGAATGCATGCTGTTTTGGAGTAGGGGAGGGGAGAAATGGGGAGAAAATTTAGAGCTCAAAATCTTGTGGAAGTGAATGTGGAAAACTCAATATAAATTAATTTTAAAAAAAGAAAAAGAAAAGGTAGAATTGGTCAAATTGAAAAGAAGATACAAAAATCTATTGAAGAAAACAACTCCTTAGAAAGTACAATTGGCCAAATTGAAAAGGAAGTACAAACACCAATTGAGGAAAATAACACCTTAAAAGTTAAAATTGAGTAAGTGGAAGCTAATGACTCTATGAGATATCAACAATCAATCAGACAAAATCAAAATAATGAAAAAAATGGAAAAAAACAGCAAATACCTCATGAGGGAAAAAAAAAACTGACCTGGAAAATAGATCCAGTAGAGACAATATCAGAATCATTGGACCACCTGAAATCCATAATCAAAAGGAGGACCTGGACAGCATTATCAAAGAAAACTCCCCTGATGTCCTGGAACCAGAGGAGAAAATAGACATTGAAAGAATCCACCAATCATCTTAGAAAGAGATTACAAAATAAAAACTCCAAGGAATATTATAGCCAAATTTCAGAACTATCAGGTCAAGGGAAAAATACTGCAAATGTCCAGAAAGCAGCAATTCACATATTGGGGAGTCACAATTAAGATTACACAGAACTTGGCAGATGCAAAATTAAAGGACCTGAGATCATGGAATATGATAGTGCAGAAGGCAATGGAGCTAGGACTACAACCAAGCATCACTCACCGGGAAAAAAAAATAGTATAATACATCAAGGAAAACAGTTGGTCATTCAATGAAATAGAAGTACATAGAAATAAAAGGAGAAGAACCAAACCAAAAATCTAATCTCCAATATCAAGACCTAGGAGAAACATAAATAGATAAAAAGAGAAAAGAAAACATAAAGGATTCAATAAGGCCAAACTATTTATATCCCTACATGGGAAGATGATACTTGCAATTCTTAAAACTTGTATCACTAACAGTACAGCTAGAAGACATATACATAGACAGAAGGTAAGTGTATAAGTGAATTTGAGGTAATGACATACAAAATAAGGTATGAGAAAGAGGAGTAAAATGGAAGCAGAAGGAAGGGAGAAGGAGCAGCTGGGTGGTACAGTGGATAGAGCACCAGCCCTGGAGTCAGGAAAACCTGAGTTCAAATATGGCCTCAAATACTTACTAACTGTGTGACCCTGGGCAAGTCACATAACCCCAATTGCCAAAAAAAAAAGAGAGAGAGAAGGAAGGGAGAGGTAGATTGGGGTAAATTATTTCACAGGAATAAGGTTGAAATACCTATTACAGTGGAGGGGAAAATGGGAGAGTGTGTGATGAGCATCACTTCAAACTCTCTCTCTCTCATCAAAATTGGCTCAAAGAGGGAATAATTTACACAATCAGTTAACCATAGAAATCTATATTACCAGACAGGGAAATAGGAGGGGAAGAGAACAAGTTTGGGTGGAGGACTGACAAAAGGGAGGGCAGGGCAGAGGAGGTAGTAGACAGAAGCAAAATACTGCTGAGAAAGGAGGGAAAGGGTCAAAGGAGAGAGAGGACAGACAGTAGGAAGAATAGGATGGAGGAAAATACACAGCAATCATAACTGTGAAAGTGAATGCGATAAATTCTCATTAAATGGAAATGGATAGCAGAGTGGATCAAAAACCAAAATCCTACAGTATTTTATTTACAAGAAACACACTTGAAGCAGAGACACATACAGAGTAAAGTAAGGGGCTGGAGCAGAATCCATTTTGCTTTAGCTTAAGTAAAATAAAGCAGGGGTAGCAATCATTATGTTAGACAAAGTAAAACCAAAAATAGACTTGTGCAAACTTTTTGATCCAGCAATATCACTACTAGGTCTGTATCCCAAAGAGATCATAAAAAAGGAAAAGAAAAAAATGAAATTTTAAAAAAGGAAAAAGACCCATATGTACAAAATTATTTATACCAACTCTTTTTGTGGTGTCAAAGAATTGGAAATCAAGGGGATGCCCATCAGTTAGGGAATGTCTGAAGTAGTTGTGGTATATATGTATAATGGAATACTTTTGTTCTAGAAGAAATGATGAACAGGCAGATTTCAGAAAAACATTGAAAAATTTATATGAACTGATGCTGAGTGAAGTGAACAGAACCAGGAAAACAGCGTACGCTATAATTTGTGTGATGATCAGTTTCGATAGACAGCTCTTCTCAGCAATACAGTGATCAAAGACAATTCCAAAAGCTGCATGATGGAAAAAAAAGGTATCCACATCCAGAGAAAGAACTATGGAGTCTGAATGCAGATCGAATCAAACTATGATCTTTTCTTTTTCTTTCTTGTGGTTTTCCCCTTTTCTTCTCATTCTTTTTTTTCACAACATGACTAATGCAGAAATATGTTAATATGCTTGCTCATGTATAGCTTATATCAGATTTCTTATACTTAATATAGATTTGTAGTAAATATCAGCTGATTTTGCTTCTTTTCTATATTATGTGTGTGTGTGTGTGTGTGTGTGTGTGTGTGTGTGTGTATGAGGGGGGAGATATAGAAGTAAAGGGACAAGGATAGTGTCTTAACTTTTCTGTTGGCCATCATTGTGCCTATTATTGTGGAAGAGGAAAGGGAAGGAGTGAATTATACCAGTAGATTTCAAAAGTAATTATTATTTCCAAAGATTTAATAGTTCACTTCTTCAATGACATCAAATGGAAAATAATAGATATTTCCTAGACCTCCACTACAGGAAAAAACAAAGCTTCCTCTTTAAACTAAAGATATGTAACCATTCAGAAGGCAGAATGTTAAATAGTAGCAGGTTCTGAAAATAATAATAAACATAGAAGAAATAAAGGAGAAATGACCAAGGTGGGAAGTAATGTCAGCCACTGTGGCCATAAGTATCAATCATTATATCCTTAAAAAAATTTTCCCATGATTCTATTTCATCATTATAGCTATATTAGTAAAATTAGGATGGTATAATTATTTTAATTGAAACAATAATAAAATTTAAAAATTGACATTCTCTTAAATAATGAAATTTACTGAAAAAAGCAATATATGTAATCCAAATGGGATTGCCTTTCTGAACATATGTATTACAACATGTCATGCTTGAATTAACAGCAAAGCTTAAACTACTTATTTAATGAACTCTGAAAACACACAATCTCTTTCATCTCCCAGCTTAATAGAAATCAGATATAGTGATATTGTTGAGCTGTAAACAGAAAATGCAGGAACATAAAACAGAATTGTAAATTTCTTTTTAACATCCTGTTACTACCATCAGAGTAGTCAATAATAACTCTTTATAGGAAATTATTCATTCTTTTCTCAACTACTACTAGGAGGTAATTCCACCTGAAATAGTCTATTTTATTTGACAGTAAAGACCTGATATAGCAAATGTATATTAAATCTTTATGTATTACAGAATTATATTTAAAGGTTCTTTTTTGAGTTAGATGTATGATGTTTGTTTTCACATATGAAGCTTTATACATGCTGAGAGAATTTATTTTACTGTAGAAGGGGAAAATGAACTATCATGACGGCTATACTTTCTGTCCTATATAAGATGGCACAAATCAGAATCATTCAACAGAGAAAAAAAAACAGCTATAGCTATTTAGGTTATTAATTCTTATACAGGGAATCTGTGTAGGAAAATGTAGTTTATCTCTAGGCCCAAGAATGAGATAGACATTCTACCACTCTTTCTCCTCTCCTTGCCCCTCATTATAAGCACAACTGAAGTAACATATATATCTCCCCTGACATTTTCCATGGCACACATGCTATACTTGAAAATATTACTCTATTCTGAATTCCCAAAGACTAAAAGCCATACATGTAGAGAGGTAGGTGGTGCAGCAGATAAAACATTGGACTGGAAACCAAGAAGATCTGAATCCTATCTCAGACAGTTATAGCTAAATGATCCTGGAGAAGTAACTTAGCCTCTCTCTGCCTCAGTTTCTTCATCTGTAAAATGGGCATGATTAATAGCATCTACCTCATAAGGTTGTTATGAGAATTAAATGAAATATGCCTCTCAGTGGTTGATATGTAAAGCTCTTCATAAACTTTAAAGTGCCATAAAAACACTAGGTATTATTATTATAAGTCATTTTTATGCTTATCCATAGAATGAAGCAAAACCATTTACACTATTACTATGTATACATATGCATATATGTGTGTACATATATGTATGTGTATGTATGTATTCATACCAGAGAAGAAATGGCATAAAGGATGCAAGATTGGTCTCAGAGTCAAGGAGACAAGTCTAAGTCCCTCATTTCCCATACTGCCAGAGTATTCCTGAAAAAATCACTTAAAATCCCAGTGCTAGCAGACAAGTTTGTGAGGTTATAAGTCTTGGAGCAAATCCTTAGTCATTACTGGAACTCATGGAATCAACTAAAAAAGTAACTAAAAGGATATATAGTATATTTGGGGCATGCAGAAATTTAGGGAAGTTAAGTGATTAGTCAAAAGACATGCATATGAGAGGTAGAATTTGAATCCAGAACCTCTGATTTCAGAACTAATGCTCCTTCCATTGTATCACTCAGCCTTCTCATGAAGCATTCTTTATACCAATGAAAGGGATGTATGGGGTGTTCAGGGAGTACTAGTACCTCTGTTGTGAGGCCTTACAGTGCCCTTTTCAGGATTTCTCCTCCACCTTTGGTGTCATTCAACTCTCACCTGTGACTCCAAGCAGCTACAGCATTTGCAGTGGCCACACCCTGGTAAACTATTTCCACAGACAGGATAAAACAGGTTGATGGTAACCTATAGGTCTCAAATCCATTGGTGAATTAGGGGGATGTCTACCCCAAGAATCTGAAGAATTTCTCCAACAAAATGGGTGGATAAGAATAGTTTGTTTCATTAGCCATAAAGGCAGCTGAAGCAGTGCTTAGAGCTTGATCAGATATCTAAGATACCATGGTCATACACTGTATCCTGGGCCATTGACAGTCATCTTGATTTTTTTCTTTCCATTGGAATTCAATGACTCTGGTAAGAGAGAGTGAGGCTGACAACTTTGTACAACTCTGCCTCACTTAAATCCAATTCATGCATAAGTGTAGATATTACCCTATGATGTCATTGGTCCTCTTCAGAAATGAAGCACAAACAACAACAACATACCAGTGAAATAGCAAGTCCATTTTAAATTCATCTCACTACTTCACCAATGTTATTTTAAAATTGCATTGATACAGAACACCCTCTACTAATGCAGGTAATGATTCCTAGATGTCTTAGGAAGTGGTTTTCAAGAGTTGATATTAAAAAAAAAAGTTACTGATTCAATCTGGAGGTGAACCTACCCAAATTTTTCTAGGTGAAGTTCAAGATGACAGGATGTCCATTTTGGAGAACATCTATGAAACCTTACCATAAATGGCAATATCTGCTAGAACTTACACTTAACCAGCATATGCTTCAATGGTTTATCCACATTTCACTTAATTTAGTAGTAAGACATTATTGTATTACAAAATTGCAAAAAACCCAGAAGAGAAATTGTAGAACGTTTAGTCCTACACATATGTGAATGGGAATCCCCTTTACAATATCCTAAACAAATGACCATCCAAACTTTGATTGTAGACCTCTAGAAAGAGGAAGCTCACTACCATACAAGGTATCCCATAATTGGGATTGATCTAATTGTTGTTTTACAATATACTTGAATCTTCCTTTATTCAAATTTCACCTATTACTTCTAATTTTGTAGTTTGGAAGCAAGGAAATGACTCTAATCTCTCTTTAATATGATATGATTTAGAAAAATTATGCTCCACCCTACTCCATGAATATCTATGTTGAACATACAACTTCCCCTTAATTTCTTATATTCTCTTGGACCTTGGAAATTTAACATATACAGATACATACATACATACATACATATACATATACATTTACATATATGTGAATTTCAGAAGCTTAGTTAACTTTTCTGGGAATAGGGAGAGAAAGAAGAGGGTGATGGAATAAGGAATTTGTAGAATATTACATATGCACATAAAAGTTTGGTACAATATAAACATAGATAGAATATACTTCATCATTTCTGTCTCTTAAATTATCTGTTTCTAAAAACCTCAGTTCAAAAACCACATCTTCCCCCAATGTCTTTTCTGACCCTGCTAGAGGGTAGTTTCCCTTCAAAAATTGCCTTATATTTCCTTATTTCCTTCATTAGAATACATTTGTTATGGATCTCTCTCTCTCTCTCTCTCTCTCTCTGTAATTTCCCCAGTAAAAATAAGCTGCTTAAGGACAAGGGGTGTTTTCTTTTTGTGTTTCATTTTCTAGGGCCTAACACAGTGCCTGGTATTAACCAGATAATTAATAAATGCTTACTGGGTGTTTGGGTGATAGTGAAAATAAGATCCAGGAAAAGTACCATATCACATTTGAGGAGAGAGTGGCTACTTTCTATAACATGAATGTGGAAAGGAGGATGAAATCAGCGCAGAGAGGAGGCACATATGAGTTGGGACCATACATGCTACTTTGTTCCATGATAAATGGAAGAACCACCAATTATCAGTCACCTCTGGAAATATCAGCAGGTAGTGGCAATCCCAAGAGAACTGTCTTGGGGTAAATTTGCTTATTCTGCTACTATATATATCTCTGCCATTCCCAGGATCATGTCCACTAGTGCAGCTACATATCTGGTACATTGAATGTGAGCCATGAAGAAACTACTTCCTCCTGCAAAAAGAGAGATACTCTTTTCCATCACCTGAATGACCACACCCCAACCAATATAGTAAGGGAAAAAATTAGGCTTATCTTCCTTAAATATAGTATTTTTGTATATTTATATTGTCTATTTAAATGGAAATATTTTAGCAGTACCAAGTACTTTCTGAAAGTGCTATTCAGACATATGGTACAATATGTTTATACCTATTGCAGACCATCTGCTGTCTAGGCTCAAATGCACATTCATTTTGCTTTTAATTCACAAGGAAAATGGGAAATGGAACTGGCCCATGTACCATAATTTGGCTGAGTTTTAGGCAGGTGCAAATTCAATAAGAAAACATATTTAGAACTATAAAACAACAGTTACTGTGTCCCCATGCGGATATATATCCTCTCAGATTGAATACCAATGTTCCAACCCTTTATCCTTAGATCTATTATGCTGGGTTTGAAATGGGGTCAGGTAGGGTGAGGTTGATTTAGGAAGCAAGAAAAAATATATCTCTATGCTAAAAGAGAAGGAAATTTGTATAATAAAATCGGTGCTATAATTTTCAGTGCTACTATAAAAGTATTTACTATTTATAGAAAAACTAAGTCTTAAGCAGCTTTCAGTTTTTAAAGTGAATGAATACAATATAGCAAGACATCTTTATTATATTTTTATATTATATACAGAATGAAACTATAATTTTCCTGATTTCTATATGTAATTGATAGGGTCTTTTCTTTCTGCAAGAAATATCATGAGAAATAAGGCCTGAATTTACATCAATTTGAAATGAGAACACTGGAAACATTTGTAAATTGTCCATTTTTGGATTTCCAAACTCTTGTTATGTATATGTAAGAGCTGTAACTGGGTTTAGCATTGGAAATATAAAGGGGAAATTATCAAGAGAAAACTTTAAGAAAATGTACTGTCTAATTTCATTTGCATTGCTTTGATCTATGCTTAGTTTCTCTTCCCACATTCTATGAAGCCCACAGTGATAGGCACAACTTTTCTAACCATGGTGTTTTCTGTTCAGCATCAGGTACTCTCATTCTGGTAACTTGCCCTTTTCCAGTCTTCCTAGAATTTGGATTTCTTTGCTGAATTACATACATGCATGCATACATGCATACACATATATACATATACATGTATGTATATATACATATATTCACACATTGATATTTTTCATAGAAAAGTCAGTGTGTGTATGTGGATATGGATATGGATATGGATATGGATATGGATATGGATATGTGTGTATGTGTATTGTGTGTATAACACTACTTCAGCCCTTGTGTGGGTGATCCATCCTTGTGACTTGTTACTGTGGTGTGCTCATTATGTATAGGGAGAACTTGATTCTTAATTGAGAACACTGAGCTGTAATGCTGCATACTTGCATGAGTACAGAAGGAATTTCTTCAGATTGCTGGAGAACTTAGAGACAGTCAACACGTACCAGGTCAGAATTTTGAATGACTATAAGAAGCTCTTGCAGTTCCAAATATGTGGAGAACCAGATCTAAGTATGTTTTGTGAATTGCCACAAAATCTAAATGTACAAAATCTAAAGGAAGAAAACAATTCATTAAAAGGTAGAATTGGGCAAGTGGAAGCTAATGACTCTCTGAGATAGCAACAATCAGTCAAAGAAAATCAAAAGAATGAAACAATAGAATACAATGTAAAATACCTCATTGCAAAAAACTACTGACCTAGAAAATAGATGTTGGAGAGATAATTATTTAAGGATTGTTGGACCATGGTAAAAAAAAAAAAAAAGCCTGAGCAGCATCTTTCAAGAAATTATCATGGAAAATTGTCCTGATATCTTAGAGTCAGAGGGTAAAATAGTTTAAAGAAATTTAAAAGAATCCACTAATCACTTCCTGAAAGAGATACCCAAATGAAAACCCCGAGGACTATTATAGCCAAATTCCAGAATCATCAGGTCAAGGACAAAATATGGCGAGCAGCCAGAAAGAAACAATTCAAATATCAAGGAGACACAGTCAGGATTACATAGGACTCAACAGCTTTAACTTAAATGATCAGAGGGCTTGGATTATTATGTTCCAGAAGGCAAGTCATCTTGGATTATAATCAAGAATCAACTACTGAGCAAAATTGAACATAATCTTTAAGGGAAAAATAGACATTCAATGAAATAGGGGACTTACAATCTTTCCTGATGGAAAAAACAAAACTGAACAGAAAATGTGTTCTTCAAATACAAGACTCAAGAGAATCATGAAAAGGAAAATAGGAAAATAAAAGCCAACAACATTTTATTGAATAAGGTTAAAATGTTTGCATTCCCTACAAGGGAAAATGATATTTATAACTCGTAAGGACTGTGACTCTATTAGGGCAGTTAGAAGGAATATACATAGACAAAGGGTATGGATAGAAGTTGACTTTGATGAGATGATATAAAATATTTAAGAAGTGAAAAAAGGATCATACTGGGTGAAGAGAAAAGGGGGAGACAGAATGGGTTAAATTATATCATATGAAGAGGTGTGAAAGACTTATTAGAGTAGAGGAAAAAAAGGGAGTTGGTGAGCATTGTTTGAAGCTTACTCTCATCAGATTTAGCTCAATGAGAACAAAATACACACTCAGTTGGGTTGACAATTCTGTCTTACACTATGGGGAAATAGGAGGGGAAGGGGAAAATAAAAGGTAGTGGTGCTGATCAAAGGGAAGGCAGATTGAAGGAGTAAGTGGTCAGAAACAAAATACTGGTGATGAGAGACAGGGTAAAAGAAGAGAAAGAGAGAGAGAGAGAGAGAGAGAGAGAGAGAGAGAGAGAGAGAGAGAAATATATATAAACAAGGGAAAAATAAAATGGTGCTAACCACATGTAGAGAAAGAACTAGAGAGTGTGAAGGCAAATTGAAGCATAATATGTTCCTTTACTGTGTTGTTATTGTTGGGTTTTTGTTGTTTTGTTTGTTTTTGCTGTTGTTCTGTTTCTTGGTTCACAACATGGCTAATGTGGAAACATGTGTAACATGATTGCACATGTATAATCTAAATCAGATTTCTTGTCATCTTGTGAGGGGCAGGGGAGGGAGACACAAAAATGTGGAACTCAAAATTTTGTCTAAATCAATGTTGAAAACTATCTTTATGTGTAATTAGAAAAAAAATAAAACATTATTTACTTCAAAAGACAAAAAAGAAAAAGAAAGGAAAGAAATTACATTTAATTCAGTTCAGATTTCATCAGTTCTTTCTCTGAAGATGGGTAACATTTTTCTTTATGTCATTCAGAACTGTCTTGGATCATTTTATTGCTGAGAAGAGCTATCATTAACAGTTGATCATCATACAATATTAGTGTAAACAGTGTTTTCCTGGTTCTGCTCATTTCACTTTGCATGAGTTCATGTAAGACCTTCCAAGTTTCTGTGAGAGTACCTACTCAACATTTCTTATAGAACAATAATATTCCATCACAATCATATACAGCAGTTTATTCAGACTTTCTCAAATTGATGGACATCCCCTCAATTTCCAATTCTTTGCCACCTACAAATATTTTTGCACATATGGGTCTTTTTTTCTTTTTTCTTTTTATCTTTTTGGTTTCAACGACCACCTCCCTCAGTCTGTCCTCCCTTCTATTAGCCTCCTCACTTTTCTTCCCCTTTCCCTTACTATTTCTTCTCTCCCTTTTATTCATCCCCTCCTTTTTCTCTTAGATTTCTATACCTAACTGATTATGTTATTCCCTTTTTGAACTAGATCTGATGAAAGTAAGGTTCAAATAATGCTTATCTCCCTCCGTTCTTTCCTTCTACTTTAATAAGATTTTGTGCCTTTTCATGTGATGTAATTTACCCTTGGCTGCCTCATTCTTTCCTCTTCTCCCAGAACAATTCCTTTTCATGACTTAACTAGACTTTTTATCACACATCAAAGTCAACTTATACCCATGCCTTCTGTATATGTATACCCTTTTTAAATGTCATAATCACAATACAATTTTTAAGAGTTACAAGTGTCATTCTACCTAAGCTAATTTACTTATTCAGTTCCATACCAATCAAACTACCAAAAAATTATTTTATAGAGATAGAAATAATAATAACAAGATTCATTTGGAAGAACAAAAGGTTCAGAATATCAAGGGAACTAATGAAACGAAATGCAAGGGAAGGTGGCCTAGCTATTCCAGATCTTAAATTATATTATAAAGTGGTGATCATCAAAACTGCTTGGTACTGGCTAAGAAATAGAGTGGTAGATCAATGGGATAGGTTAAATATGAAAGACACAGTAGTCAATGACTATAGTAATCTACTATTTGATAAACCCAAAGATCCCACTTCTGTGATAAGAACCCACTCTTTGAAAAAAAAAAACTGCTGGGAAAACTGGAAAAGAGTATGGCAGAAAATAAGCATAGACCAAAATCTCACACAACATACCAAAATAAATTCAAAATGGGTGCATGATTTAGATATAAAGGCTGATACTATAAGCAAACTGGGAGAGCAAGGAATAGTTTACTTATCATATCTATGGAGAACAGAAGAATTCATGACCAAACAGGAGATAGAGAACATTACAAAAAGCAAAATGAATAACTTTTATTACATTAAATTGAAAAGTTTTTGCACAAACAAAACCAATGCAACTAAAATTAGAAGGAAGGTAGAAAACTGGGAAAGAATTTTTACAACCAGTCTCTCTGATAAGGGCCTCATTTCTAAAATACATAGAGAATTAAGTCAAATCTATAAGAATACAAGTCATTCCCCAATTGATAAATGGTCAAAGGATATTAGCAGGCAATTTTCAGATGAAGAAATTAAAGCCATCTATAATCATATGAAAAAATGCTCTAAATCACTATTGATTAGAGAAATGCAAATCAAAACATCTCTGAGGTACCACATCACACCTATCAGATTGGCTAAGATGACAAAACAAGAAAATGATAAATGTTGGAGAAGATGTGGGAAAATTGGAACACTAATGCGTTGTTGGTGGAGTTGTGAAATGATCCAACCATTTTGGAGAGTAATTTGGAACTATGCCCAAAGGTCTATAAAAATGTACATACCCTTTGACCCAGCAATAGCACTTCTAGGGCTATATCCTAAAGAGATCATACAAATGGGAAAAGAACCCACACGTACAAAAATATTCATAGCAGCTCTTTTTTGTGGTGGCAAAGAATTGGAAATTGAGAGGATGCCCATCAATTGGGGAATGACTGAGCAAGTTGTGGTATATGAATGTAATGGAATACTACTGTGCTATAAGAAATGATGAACAGGCTGACTTCAGAAAAACCTGGAAAGATCTGTATGGTCTGATGGTGAGTAAAGTGAGCAGAAGCAAGAGAATGATGTACACAATAACAGCCACATTGCGCAATGACTAATATTGATAAATTTAACCCTTCCCAGCAATACAAGGATCTAAGACATCTCCAAAGGCCTCGTGATGGAAAATGCTATCCACATCCAAAGAAAGAACTATGGAAGTTGAATTGCTATTTTTTTTCTCTTGTGTTGAGTTTTGTTTCCTCTTTCTGGTGGTTCCTCCTATTGGTTCTAATTTTTACTTACAATATCACTAATGTGAAAATATGTTTAATAGGAATATGTATATGTATAGCCTATATCAGATTGTGTGCCATCTTGGGGAGGGTGGTGGGGAAGAAGGGGGAGAAGAATTTTAAACTCAAAAACATATGGAAGTGATTGTTGATGAATCAAAATAAATTAATAAAAAATTTAAAGAAAAAGAGTTACAAATGTCATCTTCCCTTTTAGGGATGTAAACAATTTGCATTTATTAATAACAGGTTGTTTTTTTTTTTCTTTCCTATTTACCTTTTTATACCTCTGTTGAGTCTTATATTTGAAGATCAAATTTTCTTTTGAGCTCTGGTCTTTTCTTCAGGAAAGTTTGAAAGTCCCCTATTTCATTGAATATCCATCTTCTCCCTTGAAAGATTATGCTCAATTTCCCTGGGAAGTTGATCCTTGGTTGTAATACAAGCTCATTTGCCTTACATAATATTGTATTCCATATCCTCTGGTATTATAATGTAGAAGCTGCAAGGTCCTGCATAATCCTGACTGTGGTTCCATGATACTTAAATTGTTTCTTTCTGGCTGCTTGTAGTATTTTCTCTTTGACCTGGTAATTTTGGAGTTTGGCTACTATATTCCTTGGCATTTTCAATTTGGGATCTCTTTCACAGTGGATTCTTTCAAAAATTATTTGACCATCTGGTTGTAGCATCTCAGGGCAGTTTTCCTTCATGAGTATCTGAAAGTTGCTGTCCAGGCTCTTTTTTTTCATCATGGTTTTCAGGTAGACCAATGATTTTTAAATTTTCTCTCCTACATCTATTTTCCAGGTCAATTGTTTTACCAATGAGGTACTTTACAATTTCTTCTATTTTTTTACTTCTTTTGTTTCTATTTGACTGATTCTTAATCTCTCACAGAGTCATTACCTTCCACTTGCCCAATTCCAATTTTTAATGAATTATTTCATTTTTTAGGTTTTGTAATTCCTTTTCCATTTGGCCCATTTGCTTTTTAAGGAGTTCTTCTCTTCAGTGAATTTTTGTGCCTCCATTTGGCCAATTGTATTTTTTAAGAACTTGTTTTTAACATTTAATTTTTGTCCTTTTTCCTAACTATTGACTCTCTCTTTCATACCTCTCATTTCTTTCCCAACTTTTCTTCTACCTCTCTTATTTGATGTTTAAACTCCTTGAGCTCTTCCAAAAAGCTTTTTTGGGCTTAAGACCAGTTCATATTCCCCTTTGTGGTTTTGGATATGGGTATGTTGAAAATGTTGTCCTCTTCTGAATTTGTGCCTTGATTGACCCTGTCTACATAATGAGAATATATGGTCATTGTCCATTTATGCTTTTTGCTCATGGTGTTTGACTATTTCCTGATTTAAAAAAAAAGTTAAGCTCTCCTGCTAGAGTGCAGGGGGCACTGACTCAAGCTTCTTGTGCTGGAAGCCCCAGATCTGGTCACTGGCTTTGGGTGCTGAGGCCTCAGTTGCTGGCAGTTGGAAGTTGTAGGGTTCTGACAGCTTACCTGGTGCTGGGCTGGGATCAGCAACATTGGAGCTCTCAGGGAGTAGGTGGGGATTCTGACCCCTGGGGGACTCCTGCTCACCTGGGCCTAGCCCTTGAATGTTTGGTTCCTGCTCTCCCAGGCCTTGCACATGGATGTTTGCTGCTAGAGGATGTCTGTCAGCCTGGAGCTTTGCCTCCTGGAGTTGTGCTTCATGGAATTGTGCTGAGGCACAAGAAGATTTGGCTACTGGAGAAGAATATCAAACTTGTGGTTTTCTGAGCTGTTGTCTACTGGTTCCCCTATTTGTACTAAGGTATTCAGGGGATCCTGGTGTTGGCACTTGCCTGCTCAACTACCCTGGGGCTCAGAATATCCTCCTGGTATGCTTGATGGGATACCTGCTGTCTTGGACTACTCCCCTCCCCCGTAACAAGAGGGGCCTTTCCTGTTAATCTCCCAAGCTTCCTGGGCTACATAACTGATGCACCCCATCTTTCTGCTAGCTCAATTGTCCCAGGGTTTTTCCTGGGGTGATATTTTCTAGATTTTCAGAGGTAAATAAGGGAGAGTAAGAGTGACTTACTTCTTACTCTGTCATCTTGGCTTCTGGAAGTGGAAGTGCTCTTTTATCTTTTGGGGATACAGACTTAGTAGCCCTATTGCTTAGCCAAAGGGTATGCTTGATTTTGTGGCTCTTTGGGCATAGTTTCATATTGCTCTCCAAAATGGTTGAATCAGTATACAACTTCACCAACAATGCATTAGTTTCTCAATTTTCCCATGACCTCTACAACATTTGTAATTTTCCTTTTCTATCACATTAACCAATCTGATAGGTGTGGAGTGATAGTTCAGAGTTGTTTTAATTTACATTTCTCTATTCAATAGTGATTTAGAGCATTTTTCATATGACTCTAGATTACATTGTCTGAAAACTACCTGTTCAGATCTTTTGACCACTTATCAATTGCAGAATGGACTTTATTTCCATAAATTTAAACCAGTTTTCTAAATATTTGATGAGATCTTCATCAGAAAAACTTGTGGTAATTATTTTTTCACAGTAATTATTACTAGTTATGTGTTTTCCTCCATCCTATTCCCCTGTTTCTCCTACTCTTTCTTACTACATTCACCCTGTCCATTTTCAAAAGTATTTTGCTTCTGTCTTTTACCTCCCCCAATCTGTCCTTCCTTCTATCATATGTCCCCTTCTCTTATTCCCTTCCTATCCTACTTTTCTGTAGGGTAAGGTAGATTCCTACACCCCTGAGTGTGTACCTTGTTCCTTCTTTGAGCCAATTCCAATGAGAGTAAGGTTGATATGCTCCCCACAATTTCCCCCCTTCTTCCCCTGAACTGAAAAGTCTCTCAGGCCTCTTTTATGTCAGATAATGTACCCAATTCTACCTGTCCCTTTCCCCTTTTCCCAGTGCATTTCTCTTTCTGACCCTTTAATTTTATTTATAGATACTGTCCCTTTATATTCAACTCATTCCATGCCCTCTGTCTATATATACTTCTTCTAAATTCCCTAAAAATGAAAAAAAAATTAAGAGTTACAAGTCTCATTTTCCCATGAAAGAATGTAAATAGTTTAACCTTATTGAATTCCTTATGATTTCTCTTTCCTGGTTACTTTTTTTGTGCTTCTCTTGAAGCTTATATTTGAAAGTCAAATTTTCTATTCAACTCTAGTCATTTCATCAGGAATGCTTGAAGGTCCTCTAATTCATTTAATATACATTTTTTTCACCTTATAGGATTATACTCAGTTTTGCTGAATAGGTAATTCTTGGTTGTAATCCTAACTTTTTTGCCCTCCAGAATATCATATTTCAATCCATCTCCTCCTTTAATGTAGACATTGCTAAATCTTGTGTTATCCTGTTAGTGGCTCCATGATATTTGAATTGTTTCTTTCTTGTGGTTTTCAGGATTTTCTCCTTGATCTGGGAGCTCTGAAATTTGGCTTTAATATTCCCGTGTGTTTTGATTTGGAGATCTCTTTCAGTAGGTGTCTGGTAGATTCTTTCAATTTCCATTTGATTCTTTCAATTTCCATTCTGATTTTCCACTGACCCTGTGGTTATAGAATATCAAGGCAATTTTCCTTGATAATTTCTTGAAAGATAATGTCTAGACCTTTTTTTTTTTCTACCATGACATTCAGGTAGTCTTATAATTTTAAAGTTATCCCTCCTGGTTCTGTTTTCCAGGTCAGTTGTATTTCCAATGAGATATTTCACACTTTTCTTCTATTTATTATTCTTTTGATTTTGTTTTATGGTTTCTTGATGTCTCATAAATCTCTAGCTTCCACTTGCCCAATTCTAATTAAAAAAAAAAATCTTCAAAGAGCTTTTGTACCTCCTTTTCCATTTGGCTAATTTTCCTTTTCAAGGCATTCTCTTCTTTTCATTTTTGTACTTCTTTTACAATTTACCCTATTCTGTTTTTATGGTATTATTTTCCACAGTATTTTGTGTGTATATGTGTAGTGTGTGTGTGTTTGTGTGTGTATGTGTATGTCTGCATGGGTGAGTGAGTATGCTTCCTTTGCCAAGCTGTTGACTCTTTTCCCCTTGTTTTTCTTACATCACTTTCATTTATCTTCCTAATTTTTCTTCTACTTTCTTACTTGATTTTTTTAAATCCCTTTTGAGTTCTTCCATGGAATGATAACAATTCATATTTTCCTTTGAGACTTTGGATGTAGAAATTTTGACTTTATTATCTACATCCAAAGAAAGAATTATAGAATTTGAATGCAGATCAAAACATACTATTTGCTATAATTTTTCTTCTGTTGAGTTTTGTTTCCTCTTTCTGGTGGTACCTCCTATTGGTTCTAATTTTTACTTACAACATTACTAATCTGAAAATATGTTTAATAAGAATGTGTATATATATATATATATATATATATCCTATATCAGATTGTGTGCCATCTTGGGGAGAGTGGTGGGGAGGAAGGGGGAGAAAAATTTTAAACTCAAAAGCATATGGAAGTGATTGTTGATAAATCAAAATAAATTAATTAAAAAAATGAAATTTTGACTTTATTGTCTTCTGAGTTTGTGTTTTAATCTTCCCTGCCACTATAGTAACTTTCTATAGTCAGGATCTTTTCCTTCTGCTTGCCTATTTGTGTGCCTATTTCTTGACATTTAACTTTATGTTAAAGTGGGTCTGTGTTTTAAGAGTAGAGGTGGCACTGTCTCAAGTTTCAACTTTTCTATGTGGCTATTTCAGAGCCAATTCTGGGGTATCTGTAAGTTTTTAGTTCTTCCAAGGTGGTATGATCTAGAGAGAGGTGTGTTTACTACTCTTCTGGCCTATGCTTTTTTTTTTCTGGAAGTGACTAAAAGTACTCTTTTCTACCCTTGTATTATGGCCAGGATTCCAGCTTCCCTGTTGCAGCAAGCTCTGTTCTGCCTTGCGACTGCAACTCAAACCTAAATATGTGCATTGTAATAGAATTTTGCCACCAGTGCCAGCCAAGGGATCCCGCTAATCTCCTTCTGAATAGTTGTCTGACTCCTTTCTTCCTCTGTAAGCTGAGAGGTCTGGAAACATCACTCCCTCGGATAGATTTTTGATAGCATGGGATCACAGGATGCTTTGATAGTTACAGGAATGATCAAATAGAGCTGATTAAACTATGTCCAATTGAAGTTTGTGACATCTGACATGAATCTGTAATAGAGTTAGCTGATAATTTGCTATAGCTAATTTGGCTCTTATCATTATTGCCAATTAAAGACGTTAAGACTAGTCATTGAAAAAATCTTATTCGAAGAAGATGCATATTTGGTTTCATTGGGCAACTTTAATTGATGAGTTTTGCCCACCCCCCCTTAAAAGGGATTTCTGCTTTATATACTGTTTCTATGTCTTTCTTATCATTCTGTCTGTATTTTTGTGTCTTTGTAAAATACGGGATTTTTAAAGGGAAATTTTAGCCTGACAGAAAATCTGCTAAAAATCTTCAACCAAAGAGTTTAGAATAGCAGAAAACCTTAAAGAAATTTCATACACAAAGCAGTTGTCCTAGTATGCAGGACTAGCTCTCACTTATATACCCACATCTTGTTAATCCTTCCTTGACAATTAAAAGAAAGGATAGTTTAAATCAGAGACCTTCTGAGCTCCTCTTACACCATTTTATAGACCCTTACCCTCTGACTCTTATCCCTCTCATCTCAGATCAGGTTTCCAACAAAAGGTGCTAAAAAAAAAAGCACTGGAAAAATGCAAGGAAACCTGAGTTATATTCTGGTCACAGAAATGTATTAACTGTGCGATATTAAACAAATAATCTTTGTTGCTTCAGTTTATTGATCTGTAAAAAGGACAAAAATAATGCTACCCATTTCTTAGGGTTGTTGTTGTGAGGATCAAATAATATAATGATTGCAAAATGTTTAGCACAGTGACTGGCATATGGGAAGCACTGTAAAAATGTAACCTATTATTATTATTATTCTTTACTTGAATGTAATTATATAACTGCTTGCTGGGTTTTATATATGATTAGTATAAAAGACCAAAGGTAATAAGTTTAATGATTTTTATGTGGGATTATTTATAATGAATTAGATTGTTTTAATGTCAAGTAACTGGTAATAAGTTTTGTTTCATGTTTTTAATACATTATATCATGGAGGCCATTATTGTATTTTAAATTGTCTTATACCATGAAATTGGGAAGCCATTGTATCAAAAATGCTGCTAATTTTTTTTAATCTAATTGCTATTAGATTATTAACTGAACTATTAAGAGAATGTTATAAAATAGATATTTGAAAACTTAAATATTTAACAGTATATATTTTATTTAAAAATAGATAATAATTATAATAACAATAAGTTTATGTAATACAGAATTGTCATTTGAAAACTTTTGACTATAACATATAAAATTATGAAAATATATAGAGGGGTTTAAAAATGTTACTTCAATACATCAATACAAGTCAACTATAAGGTATTTTGTTTCAAACCCCAGAAAATGTTTAGTCTTAATTTATAAATGAAAGATAAATGAAGTGCAACTGTTATGCGCAACTGCATAAGTAAAAATATTCAAGCCCTAAGTTATGACTAGTAAAACTTTGCTATTAGAGGTAAAACTCTTGGGACTACAATTTGCTGTTTTGAGTTTTGATTACAGGAAAGGTTATATGAATTGTAATGAAGCCGATATTAGAAAAGTTTATGTGTTGCAGTCTGACATCTGCTAAAAATGGATATCTGTGACTGGGAAAAGTTTTGGGAATGTCCTTGGCATGACTCAACATTGAATCATCTTGAATCAATTTCTCCATTGTACTGTATTTTTTTTTCTAAATAAGAAAGTTCCTTCCTTGGTTAATCCTGAAATTTGTTTTTGATACCCTGTGACTATATAATTGGCTATCAGGTATGACTCATGCCTGGAATCAAATGGAGCTAAGGGAGCTTTTTCCCTTTTTATGATACATTTTAGGTCAGTCTGTGCCCTTGTGGAGGAGACAAGTTCTGACATTGTTATAACTATGTCCCTCCTTTCAATTTAATAGCGAATTTCTATAATCAAGGCGAGCAAAGAGTAGATGTTTTATAAATCCAGTAATAAATCTATTAATTAATAGATAGATACTGGAAACCTGAGTTATATTCTGAATTACTGTAACAGGATGCAAGTATCAAAAATCTTAAAATTTCAATTTATGTGGTAAAATTATAATATAGGAATGATATTCTTCAAAAGTGGGAATTAGACATAATAACAAGAAAAAAAGATGTAAAGTAGAAGTTTTTATTTAAATGGAATAATAAATTTTGAGAAAACAACACGATTAGACTGTTTTCTCTAAGAACTATAGACATATGCATATGATCAGATTCCAAAAGTATCTGGTATGGAAATTCAGGCTGTAAGTTTATTTTAATATCTTTTCAAAATTATATAAATGATTTTACATGTGAAATTGTAGTAATAGTTATAACAAAGTGAAATTATTTTCTTGTTTCAAAATATCTGTCTAATCATTTTAAAACCCAGAAGAGTTCATTTTACAATTAGAATACTGATTTTTTTTAAGATTCTTATATTAGGTACAGAATCTAGGTAAAGATAGAAACAGCAAGTATTTCTAAAGTTTCAGATTTGGAGAACCAAATTTCAGCTGGTGTACTAAATTATATTGTCTTGTTATCAGCAGATTTTATCAGAATTATCTAAAAACCTCTAAAAAATATTTGCGAAAAAAATTGCAACCAGAGAAGCAGAGCCCCCTTCAGTGCTGCCCTGAGAATTAGGCTATTTCAAAATGTATGAGAGAAGATATCCAAAGATTAATCAGTACAGGAGACATCTAAGACTCCAAATGTGCCAATTAAATGGAGTTTGTTAGAGGTTACTAAGATTCAAGGAGACTTGATATAAGTTAATATTGTTGGTCATTATATTTCTTTGATCTTCTGTTTCACGGTGTTTATATTTATGTTTAAGTTTTCTTGGTTATCTTGGTCACATCTAATTTCTGTTCTCAAAATTAGTCCATTGTGACCTCATTGTTCTCTAACCTAATTTATGTAATTCTGATTATGAATATATGAAAAATATTACAGATTTGGCTTATAAACAAGTCAACCATGGTGGGGATGCCCACTCCTTTATAAGTCAAAAGGGGAAAAAATGAGGGAACTGAGGGGATTAGGATAGAAAATGATTAATTATGAGAATTGAATGAGTCACTTTGATTCTATCTTGTATCTCAGTTCTCCAGCTAGCTCAGTTCCCTTTTCAATGGGTCTAGTCCAAATTCTGTGTTGTGAAAAGACTTTATTCAATTGTGGGAATTGGGAGAAAATCTTATTGCATTGTTTGAAACTAGCCTTGCTTTTCTAGGAAACTAGACCACCTTTACCTGCTACTTATAAACTCTTAACAAAGGATTTAGGTTATGCTGACCAGAAACTCAGTTAGATACAAAGATTGATGCACCGAGTTTTCTCACAATTGTATATCTCAAGCAACCCATAAGTCATATCTGAAAACTGATCCCTTACAGATCAATCAGTTATTGTTTCTGTTTTCTTTTGAATGTTTACAGACACTTCGGGAAGTGGAAAACCTCTTTATCTGATTTTGGAGAATTGTACCTACTTGTTCTCCTCCTCCCAACTTGGAAAGTTCATAGTCTTTCATCCAATTGGAAATCAGTCTCTAATGTTGTACTATTTCCTTTTAATTAATTGGTCTTATTTGATTAATTATTTTTAACATGTAAAAGTCTGTCTCCCTCTGTATTCAGGCTTAAGCTGAGGAGGTTTGGTCTTAGTTTGTTGGGCAATTGGCATACATTGCTTAATAAATTCATGTGTTCAGATGATTGTACTTTTGTTTTTCCTCAGTTATTTCATCTTTCACTTGCCACATGATACTAAATCCATTATTCAATAGACTGTAAATTATGAAGATCCCAATAAGGCAAACTTTCACTCTTCTGTTGCAAAGATGGAGATGGTGTTCCAATGCAAGGTGTTCAATTTCACCTCACTGGAACATTTCTGGAGATTTTAGTTCCATTGGGATTTACTTTAGTATTAAAAGTATATAACAGTAACATGTAAGTTATTATTAAAAAGCTTCTTGTTATAATGGAAAGAGCATTAATTCTTCATTCAAAGGAGCTGGCTTCACATCCTACCTCTGACAACAAATCATTTAATCTCCCTGGGCTTCAGTTTTCTCATATATAAAATGAAGAAGCTGGACAAGAAGGACTCTACCCTCCTCTCAAGCTATTCAACCCTGTGTTCATTTATCTAACAGAGTATCATCACTGTTTTCCATTATTCTTCATCCACATGTGGGATTACAGATTATTATGTATTCTGATAGAAACAGTTATATTTGGAAGCCATACTGCCACAAAAGAAGATATGTGTGATATTTTTCATTTGTTTGTGATCAGGGCCACTAAGATAATAGCAGAAATGTTCAGACTGTCTGGCCTTTCTATGTTTGTTAAGTACCTCAATTATTGTTTCATATTCTTCTTCATATTTCCAAACATTTGTTTAAAGTTAAGTTTTGTGACCTACTAGCTATTCTTTGCTCTGAAATTAAATGCTAACTATCTAAGAAATAATTTGATCAGCTGATTTTCTTAATTATCCTAATAACATATGGTATTATATACTTACCTTGACAGAAAGATCATCTTCACTCATTAATTAATTTCTTGCAGTCATTGGTAGGTGCTGATCTTACAAGCCATGAAACAATCTAGATAAGGAAAAATGTTTTACTAATTAAAGCAAAGCTTAGATGTTAATACCAAAGAGAGGCTTTCTTTACTTTGAAAAAAAAGGCAAAAGTCCTATAATTAGAAGATTATAGGCCTACCTTCATCTGATTTATTAACTGGTAAAAGTTAATTTAGGAAGATATGGATGTTGAATTGAATTTGAGTATGTGGAACAAGGGGTGACTAGTTACCCCTAAAGTGAATTAGAATTTGTGGTATGAATAGAATGGTAGAGGTATGAAATCACTGATAATATATTTTTCAGCTGTTTTATATGGACAACTTTATTTTATTTTATTTAATAAATTTATTTATTTTTAGTTTTCAACATTTACTTTCACAAGATTTTGAGTTCCAAATTTTCACCTCATCCCACCCCTCCCCCCACTCCAAGATGGCATGCATTCTGAATACCCCTTCCCCTAATTTGCCTTCCCTTCTAATTCTTCCCCCCTTCTCTAATCCCCTAATCCTTCCTATTTTCCTGTAGGGCAGGATAGATTTCTGTACCCCATTGCCTGTATTTCTTATTTCCCAGTTGCATGTGAAAACATTTTTTTTAAACATGTGTTTTTTAAACTTTGGGTTCCAAATTTTCTCCCTTCCTCCCTCCCCACCCACCTTCCTTGAAAAGGCAAGCAACTCAATATAGGTTACACATGTGCAATTATGCAAAACACTTCCATAGTAGACATGCTGTGAAAAACTAACTCTATTTCCCTTAATCCTATCCTGCCCTCCCATTCATTCTATTCTTTCTTTTGACCCTGTCCCTCCTCAGAAGTATTTGTTTCTGATTACCCCTTTCCCAATCTGCTCTCCTCTCTATCATCCCCCTACTCTCTTGTCCCCCT
>NW_020950792.1:16211729-16254337 GCF_900497805.2 Vombatus ursinus
TTTCCCAGTTGCATGTGAAAACATTTTTTTTAAACATGTGTTTTAAACTTTGGGTTCCAAATTTTCTCCCTTCCTCCCTCCCCACCCACCTTCCTTGAAAAGGCAAGCAACTCAATATAGGTTACACATGTGCAATTATGCAAAACACTTCCATAGTAGACATGCTGTGAAAAACTAACTCTATTTCCCTTAATCCTATCCTGCCCTCCCATTCATTCTATTCTTTCTTTTGACCCTGTCCCTCCTCAGAAGTATTTGTTTCTGATTACCCCTTTCCCAATCTGCTCTCCTCTCTATCATCCCCCTACTCTCTTGTCCCCTTCTCCCCCTATTTTCCTGTAGGGTAAGACAGATTTCCATACCCAATTGAGTGTGTATATTATTCTCTCCTTAGGTCAAACCCTATGAGAATAAGATTCACTCATTCCCTCTCACCTTCCCCTGTTTCCCCTCTACTGTAAGAGCCTTTTCTTTTCTGTTTTTTTTGTGAGATAATTTACCCTGTTCTACCTCTCCCTTTCTCCTTCTCCTAGTATAATCCTCTCTTAACCCTTAATTTTATTTTCCAGATCAACTCACCCTGTGCCCTCTACCTATTTATCTCTTTATCTATCTATCCATCTATCTATACACATATATATACATATATACATACATAAATATAATTTTTCCCTCCAACTACCCTAATACTGACAAAGGTCTTATGAATTACAAATATCATCTTTCCATGCAAGAATGTAAACAGTTCCACTTTAATAAGTCTCTTATGATTTCTCTTTCCTGTTTACCTCTTCATGATCCACTTGAGTCTTGTGTTTGAAAGTCAAATTATCTATTTAGCTCTGGTCTTTTCATCAAGAATGTTTGAAAGTCCTTTATTTCACTGAATGATCATTTTTTTCCCTGAAGGATTATACTCAGTTTCGCTGGGGAGGTGATTCTTGGTTGTAGGTATATCTCCTTTGCCCTCTGGCATATTATATTCCATGCCCTGTGGTCCCTTAATGTAGAAGCTGCTAAATCTTGTGTTATTCTGATTGTGTTTCCACAATACTTGAATTGTTCTCTCTGGTTGCTTGCAATATTTTCTCCTTGACCTGGGAACTCTGGAATCTGGCCACAATATTCCTAGGAGTTTTCCTTTGGGGATCTCTTTCAGGAGGAGATTGGTGGATTCTTTCCATTTCTATTTTGCCCTCTGCTTCTAAAATGTCAGGGCAGTTTTCCTTGATAATTTCTTGAAAGATGATGTCTAGGCTCTTTTTTTTGATCATAGCTTTCAGATAGTCCAATAATTTTTAAATTCTCTCTCCTGGATCTATTTTCCAGGTCAGTTGTTTTTCCAATGAGATATGTCACATTGTTTTCTATTTTTTTCATTCTTTTGAATTTGTTTTACAGTGTCTTGATTTCTCATAGTCACTAGCTTCCAATTGCTCTATTCTAATTTTTAAGGAAGTACTTTCTTCAGTAATCTTTTGGACTTCCTTTTCCATTTGTCCAATTTTGCTTTTTAGGACATTCTTCTCCTCATTGGCTTTTTGGACCTCTTTTGCCATTTGGCTTAGACTGTTTTTTAAGGTGTTATTTCCTTCAGTATTTTTTTGGGTCTCCTTTAGCAAGCTATTGACTTGTTTTTCATGATTTTCTTTCATCACTCTCAGTTTTTCCTCTACTTCTCTTATTTTCTTCTCAAAATCCCTTTTGAGCTCTTCCAAGGCCTGGGACTGATTCATATTTTTCTTGGAGGCTTTGGATGTAGGAGCTTTGATTTTGTTGTCTTCTTCTGGTTGTATGTTTTGATCTTCTTTGTCACCAAAATAAGATAATATAGTCTGACTCTTTTTGTGCTGCTTACTCATAATCCCGGCCAATTATTTGAGTTTTAAACTCTTTGTTAAGGTAGAAGTCTGCTTCCAATGTGTAGAATGTAGTGTCCCATGCTTTGGGGGTTTATACAGCTGTTTTCAGAGATACTTCTAGGGACCTGTAAATTTTTAGTTCTTCTAAGGTGGTATGATAAGGTGTGAGGTTTTTCTTCTTCACCACCACAATGAGCTCCCCCAAGCCAGCGCTCCTCCTCGCCCTAGGACCGCCCTTCAGTACTGTGACCCAGATCCAATCACGGGCAAAGCAAGAGATTCCTGCCTCAGCACTGTCAATGAGATCCCTGCAATCCCCCTCTGGTCAGCCACTCGATTCCCCCTCAGTCTATGGGTCAGAAGCTCAGGAGGCAGCTGTTGCCCGGGGGTGGCTGGGACCTAGCTTCTACCTCTCATCGCAGTCACAGACTTTTTCCACTGACCTTCTAAGTTGTCTTTCACTTTCATGGGTTGATAAGTCTGGAAACTGCCACAGATGCCTGCGATTCAGTCCTCTGAGGCCTGCTCCAGGGTCGCTGCAGCCTGCTCCCCCACGCCAAACTGCACTCTTCTTCCTGCCTGGTGTGATATAGCTTTCCAATCAATCATCCAGGTTGTCTTGGGCTGGAAATTTGTTTCACTCTGTCTTTTTGTGGGTTCTGCTGCTTTAGAATTTGTTTAGAGACATTTTTTTTACAGGTATTTGGAAGGATTTGGGGGAATGCTCAAACCAGTCATTGCTTTCACTTCGTCATCTTGGCTCTGCCTATGGACAACTTTAAAATGTGTTACCAGATACACATTTCTTTTCTTATACACAAAGCTGCCAAAGTGATTTTCCTTAATCACCAATTTATATCACTCCCCTAACCAAAATCTCCAAACAACTTCATATCTCCATTATAATATAAACATCTCTGTTTTGCTTTCAAAAATTTCCCCAAAACTATCATTCCAACCTCGTTGTACACTGGTTGAAATCTCATGCTTTGTCATACAGCCAAAATGACCTTCTTTCATGTCCCCACATTCCATTCCATATCCCATCTCTTTGTTTTTACAAAGGTTGTCACCCAAATCTGGATGGTGGTTCCTCTTTATTTGTCTCATGAATTTCCTCTATGAGAGAGAGAAAGAGAGAGAGAGAGAGAGAGAGAGAGAGAGAGAGAGAGAGAGAGAAGATAATTTTCTTTGAAATCAATGGTAAATTTTGCAGCATGAATATGCCACCTTTATGTAATAAAAAGTAATAGATAAAGTAATTTTTCTGTTCATATCAGGAAGTGTAGACAGGCAATCTGGGTAATTCAGGGCAAAGCATTATTCTCTTCTCTATTGCTATTGTGTGAGTAATTTTGGGAAAAAAACAGAAGATTCTTCCAGCAATAATGTAAATAATTGAGGCTCTCTAAGCCTGAAGAGATACTGAGGATTACAATCGAGACAAAGACCATCATGCTGCAGGGATGTGATAGTTTACTTCTTCAAATTGTAGGCTTAAATTCAGGCCAGTTAAATAGAACTTTTGTATATCCTATCAAATAAATGCTCATCTGGGAACATGTATTACAGCTGTCAATACAAAACAGCTGAAAACACAATCAAAGATTATTCTTAGCAAAACAGAACAAAAAGGATGTAAATGTGTTTTCCAAGGAAAGTCTGATAAATGTTCACACTGAATGATCATTTCTCCTATTTTTAATAAATAGTGCATAATAGAGGATATTTTTAAAAGAAGTAAAAAGCTATATTCCAAGTGTTTTACTTTTATTTTCTTTATATTTTTAGGTATTGATACTAACTAGAGTTGGCCTTCAGCCATGGTCCTATGTGATACAGATCATGGTAATTTGACTGACTTTGAATCCCGGTATACCCTCAGAATCTAATTTCTTCTATCCACACTTTGAGGATTGAATTGCTAGGCAAATGGATTGGATGGACTCATTTGGTTCTTCTCTGTGTCTCTGAAGAACCCATATATATATGTACACACACATATGTATATATGTGTATATATATATATATATACACACACACATATATAACCTGTACATATATATGTACACACACATATGTGCATATATGTGTGTGTGTATATATATATTCTCATTTAAGCACAAGAGGATGTATATATAAATGAAAATATATATATAAAGATATATATGCATCCTCTTGTGCTCAAATGAGAATTAAATTCTTAAATGTTTTTATTTTATTTGAATTAGAGGAGCATCATTTGTTGAACCTGAATCCAGCCAACAGTATTTTGTAAATGAGTTTTCTATAAAATTTATGAGCCATTAATCAATGGGCCTGCTGTTAGTAACCCTTTACTATATATATTTGATTTATTAGGCAAGCATTGTTCTCCTTAATAAAATGGTTACTTCTTTTTGCTTTAAATAACATTTTATCTTTCTCCCACAATTACATATCAAGAAAATTTTAATGCTTATTTTTACAAGATCTTAACTTCCAAATTTTCTCCTTCCCTTCTTCCCCTCCCCTCTTCAGAAAACAGTAGACAGTTTGATATAGTTTATATATAGGCTATCATGTAAAACATATTTCCATATTCATCATGGCTGTGGAAGAAGAAGATCCAAAGAGGGGGAAAAATGATGAATGAAGTAAATGTAAAAAATATACTTCAATCTGCATTCAGAGTCTATCAGTTCTTTATCAGGATGTGGATAACATTTTCCCATTTTGTATCATTGTGTTGCTGAGAAAAGCTGAGTCATTCATAGCTGATCATCACATGATGTTGCTGAAACTGAGTACAGTATTTTCTTACTTCTGCATTTTACTTTGCATAAATTTCTGCAATTCTTTCCAGGTTTTTTTTTTCTGAAATTTGCCTGTCCATCATTTATTACTGCACAATATTATTGCATGATATTCATATACCAGAGCTTGTTTAGTCATTTCCCAATTGTTGTGCATCCCCTCAATTTGCAATATTTTGCCAACAGGAATAGGGCTGCTATAAGTATTTTTGCACACATAGGTCCTTTTCCCTTTTTCATGATCTCTTTGGGTTACAGACCTAGTAGTGGTATTTCTGGATCAAAGGGTATGCACAATTTGGTTGCCCCTTGGGCATAGTTCCAAACTGCTTTCCAGAATGGTTGGATGAATTCTCAACTCCACCAACAGTGCATCAGTGTCCAATTTTCCCACATACTCTTCAAGAATTATCATTTTTTTTCTTTTTTGTCATATTAGTTAAACTGATTGGCGTGAGGTGATATTTCAGAGTTGTTTTAATTTGCATTTCTCTCTCTCTGTCTGCTTGTAATATTTTCTCTGTCACCTGGGAACTCTGGAATTTGGCAATAATATTCCTAGGAGTATTCCTTTGGGGATCTCCTTCAGAAGGTGATTGGTGGATTCTTTCAATTTCTATTTTGCCCTCTGCTTCTAAAATATCAGGGCAGTTTTCCTTGATAATTTCTTGAAAGATGGTGTCTAGGCTCTTTTTTTGATCATGGCTTTCAGATAGTCCAATAATTTTTAAATTCTCTCTCCTGGATCTGTTTTTCAGGTCAGTTGTTTTTCAATGAGATATTTCACATTGTTTTCTATTTTTTTCATTCTTTTGGATTTGTCTTACAGTGTCTTGATTTCTCATAAAGTCACTAGCCTCCAATTGCTCCATTCTAATTTTTAAGGAAGTATTTTCTTCAGAAATCTTTTGGACTTCCTTTTGCATTTGTCCAATTTTGCATTTAAGGGCATTCTTCTCCTCATTGGCTTTTTGGACCTCTTTTGCCATTTGGGTTAGGCTATTTTTTAAGGTGTTACTTTCTTCAGTATTTTTGGGTGTCCTTTAGCAAGCTGTTGACTTGTTTTTCATGATTTTTCTTGCCATCTTGGCTCTGCCCCCCCCTCCATTTCTCTAATCAAAACTGAATTAGAGCACTTCTTTATGTGTCTATAGATATCTTTCATTTCTTCATCTGAAAACTTCCTATTCATGTCCTTTGATCATTTATCCTTTTGGAAATAGCTTGTATTCTCATATGTTTAACTAAGTTCTCTATATTTTTGAGATATGAGGCCTTTGTCAAAGACACTTGTTATAAAGATTGTTTCCCAGCTTTCTGCTTTCCTTCTAATCTTGGTTGTATTTGTTTTATTTTCAAAAAAGCTTTTCAATTTAACATTATCAAAATTATCAATTCTACATTTCATAATACTCTCTATCTCTTGTTTTGTCATGAATTCTTCTCCTCCTCATAGATCTGATAGGTAGACTATCTTTTGCTCTTCTAATTTATTGCTTCCCATTCTTATTCACAGTTGTGATTACTACCTGTGTATTTCCCTTTATCCAATTCTCCCTCCTGTTTGTTCTCTCTCTCCTTTTACCCTTTCCCACCTTGCCAGTGTTTTGCTTCTGTCTACCACCTTCCCTGATCCACCCTCCCTTCTGTCCCAATCCCACTCCTCCCCCCTTTAATTAATCTCTTCTCCTACTACTTCACTGTCAGATAAGACAGATTTCTGTATTCATTTAATTGTGTATATCATTCCCTCTTTGAGCCAATACTGATGGGAGTAAAGTTCTAGCAATGCCCATTGGCCTGCTTCTCATCTTCCCCTTCATTGTTAGAGGTCTTTCTCACCTGTTCATGTGAGATAATTTACCCCAATCTACCTTTCCCTTCCTTCTTCACCCAGTGTGCTCCTCTTTCTCATCCCTTATTTTTTTATATCATTCTCTCAAATTCACATTATACCCATACTCTCAGTCTATGTATATTCCTTCTATCTGTACTTTAGTGATATGTTTTTTAAGAGTTACAGGTATCATCTTCCTATGTAGGAATGTAAACAGTTTAGTTTTATGGATTCACTTATGTTTGCTTTTCCCTTTTTACCTGTTTATGCTTCTCTTAAATCTTGATATTGAATGTCAAATTTTTGATTTAGTTCAAATCTTCTGCTTATGAAGGCTTGAAATACATCTATTTCATTGAATGACAATTTCCCCTTGATGTATTATGCTTAATTTTTCTGGGTAAGTGATTCTTGGTTGTAGTCCTAGCTCCTTTGCTCTCCACAACATCAAGCTCCCTGACCTCTGGTCCTTTAATGTTACCACTGCCAAGTTCTGTGTCGTCCTGATTGTGACTCCTTGATACTTGAATTGTTGCTTTCTGTCTACTTGCAGTATTTTTTCCTTGGGGTTTTTATTTTGAAATCTCTTTCCTGAGGTGATCAGTGGATTCTTTCAATGCCTATTTTGCCCTCTGGTTCCAGGACATCAGGGCAGTTTTCCTTGATAATTTCTTAAAAGATGCTGTCCAGATTGTTATTTTGATTATGGCTTTCAGGTAATCCAATGATTCTGATATTGTCTTTTCCAGATGTATTTTCCAGGTCAGATGTTTTTCTCATGAGGCATTTTACATTTTCTTCCATTTTTCCATTATTTTATTTTTGTTTGAATGATTCTTGATATTTCATAGAGTCATTAGCTTCCACTTGCCCAATTCTAAATTTTAAGGTCTTGTTTTCTTCAATTAGCTTTTGTACTTCCTTTTCCATTTGGCCAATTATACTTTTTAAGCAGGTTTCCAAGCTGCTGACTCTTTTATTTTTGTAATTCTCTTGCCTCACTCTAATTTTTTCCCCAATTTTTCTTCTACCTGTCTTCTATGATTTTAAGCTCTTTTTGGAGCTCTTCCATGAGTTCTTTCTGGGTTTCAGACCATTTCCTATTTTTCTTTGAGTTTTCTACAAAGGTATTTTGACATTGTTGAACTCTTCTGAGTTTCTGTCCTGGTCTTCCCTGCCACTATAATAACTTTCTATGGTTAGATTCTTTTTTTATTGTTGTTGTTGTTTTTTGCTCATAAATTTTTCACCATTTTTTCCTTTATTTTAAATTTGATCTCTGCTTCCTGGGTGAAAGGGGGTCTATCTTAGACTTCTTGTGCCAGTAGCTTCAGGCTCTGGCTGTTTATCTGGTGGTATGCTGATTTGCCCTGAGACCCACAGGGCCTGATTAATCTTGTGTTGAGGAGGTGGAATAAGGTATGACTGGTGCTACTAGAGGCTGTAGGACCTGGAAACTTATGTGGTACTGAGCTTGGCTCCTAGTGGTGGTGTTTGGCATGTGCTGAAGCCAGATGGTGCTTTCCTGTGTTTCCCTGGGGCTACACTGAGGCATGCAGAGGTCCAGTCATAGGATACCTGCTGCCTGGGGCAATGTTGAAGTACATAGAGGCCCAGCCACCAAAAGATGTCCACCCACCCACTTGGAGCTGTGCTGAAGTATGTGGTGATTCTCAAAGTTGGAATTTGCCTATTCATCAGCCACGTGGGAGGTCCTGGTGTTGATGTTTACTGGGTCCACCACACCAGGGCTCAGGATTTCACACTGTTTTGCTGAGTTGGGGTTTGCTGTTGGTTTGCTGGGGTGCTTCTTATCCTGGAATGCACTCCCTTTTTGCCTGAGTGAGATGGACCTTTCTTGCCGATCCTCAAAGTCTCCTGGCTAAAAGATTGCTCCACCCTGTCTTTCTGCTGACTCTGTTGTTCCAGGATTTGCTCTGGGGTGGTATTTTGTCATTGTTTGACTGTTTGGGGATGAGAATGGGAGAAGGACAGCAAACTACTGCTTACTCCACCATCTTGGCTCCCAGAAGTTCCAATTCAAACAGATAATTTTTGTAGTTCAAAATGGTTACTTTTAAAAGAAAAAGTCAACTTTCTCTCTAAGCCCATCTCTTCTCCTAGCTTTCTTATATATGTTTAGTGCATACACATGCCTTTAGTCAACTAGATTTCATGTATTAGGGTGACATTTAATGTTTTTCTCTCATTCACACTCAGATAAAATCTTGTATCAAATCATGATGATTATAACTTCACTCACACCATAGCCACCCAAATTCAGGGTCTAATCATTCTCTCCTGGATTATTATAATTGCCTACTTAATCTCTGAACATTCTACATCTAGTCTTCTTCCTCTTCAATTTATCTTCCACACAGCTGCTCTATTAAATCCCATAAAACACAGGTTTTGTCATGTTATTTTCCTTATCAAGAAGCTTCAATGGCTCCCTATTGGCTCTAAGATAAAATGCAAACTCCTCTATTTGGCATTTAAAGGTCTTCACAATCTGACTGTAGACATTTTTTCTAGATTAATTATACAATAGTCCCCTCCATACCTTCTATATCCCAGTCAAACTCTCCTGCTTGCTGTTTAGAATACATGGTATTCCACCTTTTGTTTCATGCTTTTGTACAAATTGCCTGTCCCCAGTAACTAGAATGTTCTTTCCCTTCATCTCTACCTCTGGGAAATCCAGATCCATTTACTGCTCAACATAAGTGCCTCAAACTACAAAAATTTTATTTTCTGATCTCCCAAGTTGTTAGTGTTTCCTAAATTCCTCTTTATCTGTGTAGTATATATTGCATATTTACTTATTGTATAGATATTGTTTTCCCTACCCTTCACCTGTCTCCATTCCTCCAGTAAAATATAAATTCTTGAAAGACAAGGATCAATTCTTATAGTACAATGGTTGTTATATTGCATACATGTAGACTGGCATATAATGAGTACTTAATAAATGCATCTTGAAAAACAGGATGAGGCATTCTCTTGTCTTCTTTCCGTATTTGCATGTGTAGGATTCATAATAAGGGAATCAATTCCTAGTGGAACAACTCAATTGAAAGATTTTTTGGGAGGGATTAAAAAAATCCAAGTATTTTAGAATTTAAAGTAATCTCAGAATTCCCTCAGTCCTATTCCTACCTAAACAGGAATTGATGCAAGTATAGCTCTAATAAGTGATTATTTCAGTTATGTTTGAATACATCATCTGTTTAGTAGGAAATTCAATACTTTCTTAGATAGCTTAGTTGCTTTTCATACAAAACTAAATGTTAGGAGGATTTTCTTTATATTAAGCAAAAAAATCTATCTCCTTGAAATTTCCACCCCCTGTTTTAAATTCTGTTTACAATCTCCATATCACTATAGCAGCCATGAAAATACATATTTACAACTTTCCTAGGTCTGGAAAAAAATGATAAAAAGCAAATAAGGTGCATAAATGTTGTCACTTTTGTCTTCTTTCCATTCTATTTTGTGTGTTTCCATTGTGACCTGTGTTTGAGTAATAATTTAATACTTCGAAGGATTCTTGATCTCATTAGTGTGGGCAGTCACTTCAATAATGCATAACATGATGAATCCAGGGCTTTTACCCTGTCCTCCAGTAATATTCATTGATATATATTCAAACAATATATTTGAGACCTTCCATCAAATGTTTTAACATTTCATATATATAGCACTCAAACTATTGCTATTTCATGCCCTTACTCTATGCCTGGCCCACATCATTTTTAAATTATAAATTTCCTTGATAACATCTTTAGCTCTACTTATTCTGTGCAAATAATCACTGCTAATAGGCCCCATTTAAATTACATCTATCACATATTTTTCTAATGTTCTTTAGTTCACTTGTCATGTTGATTCCTAATGATATTGCATGATTCATTGCCTTATAGAACTATCAGAAAAAATGTTTACATTAAAAATGGGAGGTTTATATCAGAGAACTTTTCACAATTTAAAGCAAGCCACATTTTCTTAAATCCTTCTTTCTCCTTCTTTTTGATGTCATTCCCAATCCTTCACCCATAATAATTTCACATATCCCTTTGACTGAGGCTTCAGGCCCAAATAAGAGATTGTATGCCCTGTGGAGTTATTCTGTTGTTGTGGTTGTTTAGTTGTTCAGTAATATCCAACTCTTCATGACCCCAAGGTCCAAAAAACACAAGGCCTTTCTAACCCCCACTTTCTCCCAAAGTCCATCCTAATACATGTTCATTGTATCTATGATATTATTTATCTATCTCATCCTCTGCCATCCTCTTGTCTTGCTCTCAATCTTTCCAAACAACAGGTTCTTTTCCAGTGAGCTTCATCTCCTCATTGTGTCCAAAGTATTTGGGCTTCAGTTTCAGTATTTCTACTTCCAGTGAATTGCCTGCATTAATTTATTTGAATATTAGCTGATTTGACCTGTTTGCTGTCCAAGGAACTCTCAAAAGTCTTCTTAAGCACCACACTTCAAAAGCATCAATTCTGTGGTGCTCAGCTTTCCTTATAGTCAAACTCTCATAGCCATACATTGCTACCAGAAAAAACATAGCTTTAACTATAAGGACTTGTTGTCCATATAGTTTGTCAGCAAGGTGATGTCTTTGCTTTTTATTATGCTATCCAGATTTGCCATACCTTTCTTCCAAGGAAGTAGTGTCTTTTAATTTCATGGCTGCAGTTGACTGTATCCATCTGCAGTGACTTCTAAGCCCAAGAATATAAAATCTGACAGTGCTTTCATGTTCTCCCTTTATTTGCCAGAAAGTAATGGGATCAGTTGGCAAGATCTTTTTTTTATGTTAAGTTTCAAACCAGCACTGAGGCTCTTCTCTTTCTCCCTCATCAAGAGACTTCTTAATTCCTCTTCAATTTCTGCTATAAGAATGGTATTGTCTGCGTATCTGAGATTGTTGATTTTTTCTACTAGCAACCTTAATTCTAGCTTTTTATTCATTCAGCTTTGTATTTCACATAATGTATTATGAATATAAGTTAAATAAATAAACTGAAAATATATAGCCTTGTCATACTCTTTCTGCAATTTTAGACCAATCAGTTTTTCCTTGCTTTGTTCTAACTGTTGCTTTTTAGTCTGCATACATGTTCCTCAGGATACATATAAGATGATTGGGTACTGTCATCTCTTTGAGGACTTCCAAATTTTGTTTTGAGTCACAAAGTCAAAAGCTTTAGTGCATTTAATGAAACAGAAGTAGATTTTTTTGTTTGTTTTGTTTTATTTTGTTTTTCCTGGAACTCCCTTGCTTTCTCCATAATTCAGTGAATGGTGGTGATTTGGTGTCTAATTCTTCTGCCTCTTTGAAAACCAGCCTGTTCTGGTAATTCTCAGTTAACACATTGCTGAAGCCTAGCTTGAAGAATCTTGAGCATAACCTTACTGGCTTATGAAATTAACACAATTGTTAAATAATGGAATATTCTTTGGCATTGCTCTTCTTGATGATTGAGAGGTAAAGTGATCTTTTCCAATCTAGTGGCTACCATTGTGTTTTCCAAATTTGCTGGTATATTGAGTGCATCACTTTAACAACATCAGCTTTTAGGGTTTAAAATAGCTTAACTAGAATTCTATCACCTCTACTAGTCTTATTGTTAGCAAGGTCCACTTAACTTTATTATCTAGGATATCTGGCTCTAAATCAGTATATATACCATCATAGTTATTGATGATGTTAAGATCTTTCTTAAAGAGATCTTTTCCACCATTCTATTGATTTTTAATATATATTTCTATTTCTGTGCATTGATCATTTAAGAATACCTTTTTGCCAAACTTTTGGGAGCCAAGATAGTAGAATAAGCAGTAGTTTGCTGTCCCCCTCCCATTCTCATCCCCAAATATCCATAAAATAGTGCCCTATAACAGATCCTGAAACATCAGGACCAGCAGAAAGATTGGATGGAATAGTCTTATGGTCTGGGAGACTTACATGATAGGCAAAAATGGTCCATATCACTCAGGGAAAAGGGGAACTCAGTCCAGGACAGGTGCCATCCCAGCAAGCTGGTGGCAGGCTCCATCCACCTCAGTAAAACAGTGGGAAATCCTGAGCCCCAGAGTGGTAGAGCAGGCAAATGACAACACCAGGACCCCCCACATGCCTTAATACAGCCAGGGGAATGAGAAGACTCCAGCTCACAACCCTGGGCAGGAAGGTGTATTCCAGCAGCAAACTTCTACATGCTTCAGTGTAGCTCCAAGAAAGGCAAAAAAAAAAAGACACCTGGCCTCAGAACACACAAAGCAACCCCACTAGAATCTCAGATCAGCACCAGACAAGCTACCAGATCCCTGTAAACTCCAGTGGCCAGCACCTGAAGTCCCAGGGCAAAAAGCTAGTGACTAGGCCCCTGGCACCCAGCACAAAAAGCTTGAAACAGTTTCTCCTGTGCTTCAGCAGGACAGCTCAACTTTAAAAGCCAGGAAATAGTCAAAGAAGATGAACAAGAAACAAATATGAACATTAACCAAAGAGAGCTTTTATGGTGACAGGTAAGATCAAAATACAAACTCAGAAGAGGATAACACTGTCAATATAGATACATCTGAAACCTCAAAGAGGAATATGAATTGGTCTCAAGTCTAAAAATCTTCTTAGAAGAGCTCAAGAAGGATATTCCAAGTCAAATAAGAGGGGTAGAAGAAAAATTGGGAAAAGAAATGAGAGGTATTCAAGAGAAAGTCAATAGCTTGGCATGAAAGGACAAAAATTGACTGAAAAAAACAACTCCTAAAAAAAGTAAAATTGGTCAAATGATAAAGGAAGTATAATAACCAACTGAAGAAAATAATTCCTTATTAATTAATTTTGAGTTATCAACAATCACTTCCATAAGCTTTTGAGTTTTAATTTTTTCTTCCTCTTCCTTCCTCCCTCCCTCCCCAAGACAGAGTGCAATCTGATATAGGCTATACATACACATTCCTATTAAAAATATTTTCACATTGAGTCATGTTGTAAGGAAGAATTAGAACCAATAAGAGGAACCACAAGAAAGAAGAAACAAAACAAAACAGAAGAAAAAAAAAGAGCAAATAGTATACTTTGATATGCATTGAAACTCCGTAATTCCTTCTTTGGATATGCATAACATTTTCCATCATGAGACTTTTGGAGATGTTTTAGGTCCTTGCATTGCTGAGAAGGGCTAAGTCTATCTGAGTTAGTCATCGCACAGTGTGGCTGTTAATGTGTACAATGATCTCCTGGTTTTGCTTGCTTCACTCAGCATCAGTCAATATAAGTCTTTCCAGGTTTTTCTGAAATCCACCTGCTCATCATTTCTTATAGCACAATAGTGTTCCATTACATTCATATACCACAACTTGTTCAGCCATTCCTCAATTGATGGGTATCCCCTCAATTTTCAATTCTTTGTGACCACAAAAAGAGCTACTATCAATATTTTTGTATATGTGGATCCCTTTCCCATTTTCATGATCTCTTTGGGATACAGCCCTACAAGTGCTATTTCTGGGTCAAAGGATATGCACATTTTTATAGCCCTTTGGGCATAGTTCCAAATTGCTCTCCAGAATGGTTGGATCAGTTCGCAACTCCACTAACAATGTATTAGTGTTTCAATTTTCCCACATCTTTTCCAGCATTTTTCAATTTCCTATTTTGTCATGTTGACCAAACTGATAGGTGTGATTTGGTACCTCAGAGTTGTTTTGATTTGCATTTCTCTAATTGATAATTATTTAGAGCATTATTTTGATATGACTATAGAGAGCTTTAATTTCTTCATCAGAGAACTGCCTGTTCACATCCTTTGATCATTTATCAATTGAGGAATGATTTGTATTCTTATAAATTTGACTTAGTTCTCTATATATTTTAGAAAAGAGGCCCTTATCAGAGACACTGGTTGTAAAATTCCCAGTTTTCTGCTTCCCTCATATTCTTGGCTGGCATTGTTTGTGCAAAACCTTTTAAATTTAATGTAATCAAAATTATCCCTTTTTGCATTTCATAATGTTCTCTGTCTCCTGTTTGGTCACAAATTCTTCTGTTCTCCATAAATCTGATGGGCAAACTATTACTTGCTCTCCCAATTTGCTTATAGTGTCAGCCTTTACATCCAAATAAGGAACACATTTTAACTTTATTTTGGTATATGGTGTGAGATTTTCGTCAATGCCTAGTTTCTGCCATACTCTTTTCCAGTTTTCCCAGCAGCTTTTGTCAAATAGTGATTTCTTACCCCAGAAGCTAGAGTCTTTGGGTTTATAAAGTAGTAAATAGTACATTCATTGACTACTGTGTCTTGCATACCTAACCTATTCCACTCTATTTCTTATCCAGTACCAAGTAATTTTGATGATTGCTGTTTTATAATATAATTTAAGATCTGGTATGGCTAGGCCACCTTCCCTTACATTTCTTTTCATTAGTTCCCTTGATATTCTGGACCTTTTGTTATTCCAAATGAATCTTGTTATTATTTTTTTCTAATTGTATAAAATAAATTTTTGGTAATTTGATTAGTATGGTACTGAATAAGTAAATTAGCTTAGGTAGAATTGTCATTTTTATTATATTAGCTCAGCCTACCCATGAGCAACTGATGTTTTTCCAATTATATGGATCTGACTTAATTTGAGTGAAAAGTGTTTTGCAATTGTGTTCACATAGTTCCTGGGTTTGTTTTGGTAGGTAGACTCCTAAATATTTTATGTCTACAGTTAACTTTAAATGGGTTTTCTCTTTATATCTCTTGCTGTTGTGTTTTGTTGGTAATATATATATATATATATATATATATATATATATATATATAAATGCTGATGATTTATGTGGGTTTATTTTATAGCCTGCTACCTTGCTAAAGTTGTTTATTATTTCAAGTAGTTTTTTTATGTGATTCTATAGGATTCTCTAAGTATATCATCATATCATATGCAAACAGTGATAGCTTTGTTTTTTTTCTTTGACTATTCTAATACCTTCAATTTCTTTTTCTTCTCTTATTGCTAAAGCTAAATTTTGCAGTATCATATTGAACAACAGTGGTGATAATGGACATCCTTGTTTTACTCCTGATCTTATTGGATAAGCTTCTAGCCTGTCCTCATTACATATAATGCTCGCTGAAGGTTTTAGATAGATGTTACTTATCATTTTAAGGAAGACTCCATTTATACCTATGCTCTCTAGTTTTTTCAGTAGGAATGGGTGTTGTATTTTGTCAAAAGCTTTATCTGTATCTATTGAGTTGATCGTGTGGTTTCTGTTAATTTAGTTGTTGAAATGATTGATTATTTTGATAGTTTTCATAATATTGAACCAGCTCTGCATTCCTGGTCTAAATCCTACCTGTTCATAGTGTATTATTCTTGTGATAAGTTGCTGTAATCAATTTGCTAATATTTTAATTAATTTTTTTGCTCTATATTTATTAGGGAAATTGGTCTATAGTTTTCTTTCTCTCTCTTGACTCTTCCCAGGTTAGGTATCAGCACCATATTTGAATGATAAAAGGAATTTATTAAGACTCCTTCTTTGCTTATTTTCCCAAATAGTCTACATATTATTTGAATCAATTGTTCTATAAATGTTTGATAGAATTCACTTGTAAATTGATATGGCCCTGGAGATTCTTTCCTAGGGAGTTCATCAATGGCTTGTTCAATTTCTTTTTCTGAGATGGGCTTATTTTAAGTATTTTACTTCCGTTAATCTGGGCAATTTACATTTTTGTAAATATTCATCGATTTCCCTAAGATTGTCAAATTTATTAGCATACAGTTGGGCAAAATAGTTCCTAATTATTGTTTTAATTTCCTCTTCCTTTGTGGTGGATTCGCCCTTTTCAATTTTGATACTGGTAATTTGGTTTCCTTCTTTCTTTTTTTAAAATTATATTAACCAAAGGTGTATTTATTTTACTGTTTTTTTTTCATAAAACCAGCTCTTAGTTTTATTTGTTAGTTCAACAGTTTAAAATTTCAATTTTATTAATCTCTCATTTGGTTTTCAGTATTTTAAATTTGGTATTTACTTGAGGATTTTTAATTTGTTCTTTTTCTAGTTTTTTTAGTTGCATACCCAATTCATTGATCTCTTCTTTCTCTATTTTATTCATGTAAGCATTTAGAGATATAAAACTTCCCTTAAGAATTGCTTTTGCTGTATTCCATAAGTTTTGGTATGTTTTCACATTATTGTCATTCTCTTGAATGATGCTATTGATTGTTTCTATGATTTGTTGTTTGATCCATTCATTCTTTAGGATTAGACTATTTAGTTTACAATTAATTTTTAGTCTATCTTTCAGTGGCCCTTTATTACATATAATTTTTATTGCTTAATGATTTGAAAAGGATGTATTTAATATTTTTGCCTTTCTGCATTGGATTGTGAGGTTTTTATGTCCTAGTACCTGGTCAATTTCTGTGTATGTGACATGTACTGCTGAGAAAATGAATATATTCCTTTCTATTCCCATTCAATTTTCTCCAGAGGTCTACCATATCTAATTTTTCTAATATTCTATTCACCTCCTTAACTTATTTCTTGTTTATTTGATGGTTAGATTTATCTAGTTCAGAGAGGAGGAGGTTGAGGTCCCTTACTAATATAATTTTGCTGCCTATCTTTTCCTGTAACTCCTTGAACTTCTCCTTTAAGAATCTGGATGCTACAGCACTTGGTGCATATATGTTTACTTATGATATTACTTCATTGTCTATGGTGTCTTTTAGCAGGATGTAGTTTCCTTCCTTATCTCTTTTAATAAGATCTATTTTTGCTTTTGCTTTGTCAAAGATCAGGAATGCTATGTTTGCTTTTTTTTTTTTCACTCCAGCTGAAGCATAATATGTTCTACTCCAGCCTTTTACCTTTACCCTGTGAGTGTCCCTCTCTTTCAAATGTATTTCCTGTAAACAATATATTGTAGGATTGTGTTTTTTAATCCATTCTGCTATCCATTTACATTTAATGGGAGTGTTCATCCTATTCTCATTCACAGTTATGATTACTATCTGTCTCTTTCTCTCCATTCTATTCCCCCCCCCCATTTATGCTTTTCTTTCTCCTTTCTCCCCTGTTTTGTTGAATGTCCCTGAAATATTATGCTCATTTTTGCTGGGTAGCTGATCCTTGGTTGTAATACAAGCTTCTTTGACTTACTGAATATCACATTCCATGCCCTACAATCTTTCAATGTAGAAGCTGCAAGGTCCTGCATAATACTGACTATTGTTCCATGATATTTAAATTGCTTTTTTATGGTTGCTTGCTGTATTTTCTCTTTTACCTGGCAATTTTGGAATTTGGGTACTATATTCCTTGATGTTTTCAATTTGGGATCTCTTTCAGGAGGTGATCAGTGGATTTTTTCTATGGCTATTTTACTGTCTAGTTCTAGGACCTCAGGGCAGTTTTCCTTGATGATTTCCTGAAAGATGCTGTCCACATTCTTTTTTCATTGTGATTTTCAGTTAGACCAATAATTTTTAAATTGTGTCCCTTGGATCTATTTTCTAGGTCAGTTATTTTTCCAGTGAAGTGTTTTACATTTTCTTCTATTTTGTTTTCATTCTTTTGTTTCTGTTTGACTGATTCTTGCTCTCTCATGGAGTCATTAGCTTCCACTTGCCCAATTCTAAATTTTAGCAAATGGTTTTCTTCTATTAGATTTTGTACCTCCTTTTCCATTTGGTCCATTTTATTTTTTAAGTAGTTTTTCTCCTCATTGAGTTTTTGTGTCTCTCCTTTTCTGTTTGTCCAATTCTGGGTCATTTTTTTTTTGTGTGTATGTGTGTTTTTTTTTCAACCAAAGACAAGATTTATTAAAACATCTGTCATATTGAGCAGACTCTTAAGGAGTCTGAACATTAGCAAGCTATTGGATAGATTATAAGAATCTGAGCTATGACTAGATTATAAGAATCTAAGCATCTTAATGGAGACAAGATGGACTTTATATACAGAAAGACTTTGGGAGGGGACTAGGAGTGGCCAGTAAGCTGAGGTGAACAGAACTCCTGGAATCTGAACTTTGTGGCCAAGGGGAAATGAAGCCTCCATAGGATTAAGGGTGGGAAATGGCCTGGGCCATAGGGAGGTAAGACAATGGAGAGCTAGGCTAGGTTAAGAGTAACAGAGAATTGGAAGATTGGTAGAGCCACAATGAAAGGCCAGTTGATGGGATTATAACCTCAGGCAAAACCCAGAGATTGGGCCATGTAGGAAAAGTCCAGGGTTTTTCCTTTTTGAGGTCTAGCTCCCATTCTCATCATTCCCCTCTCAAACAAATGGGACCCACATTCTTTTGGTGTAAGGGGCATAGATCTCGATTTCTGAAACTGCTTCCTGCTGGCAAATGGGCATAGAGCTGTCCCTGCCTCAAGAGGGTCTCAAAGAGGAGGAGGTTGACTAGAACCAAGCACAGGCTGCATCCAGGGAATGATGGTGGGACATTGGCTGGTACTCCCTGTTTGCTATCAACTAGGTTAATTGCCTGTAGTCTGGAAGACACAAATCTGACAGAAAAGACTGCAGAGTTCAAATGACAGGATAAAACATCCTTAGCTCTGTTTGGATTCAGATAATTCAGTTTTCGAACCATGCAGTGTCAAATCTACTTCATAGTCAGACCCAGGAATAGCCAGGTGGGTAACATTCCTTTTAAAGAAACATAATGGGGAAACTGAGCCAGAAGGATCTCATCTTAGACTGAGGCTAAAATTTTCCTCTCAGCTTTTGACTTCCCATCACATTCTCTCTGAGTAGCTTGTGGCATTTCTCAGATGGTGGATTATTGATTTATCAATGGATTATTATGATCCATTAGACAACTCAAAACAAAAGCATGAGCTTTTTTACCTCAAACAGCATGTTTCATAGCTTAGGAAAAAACTTTTCACAGTAAGCACAGCTTAGGAAAAACATTTCCAGGATTTACCTCTCAAATCTAAATTTGCCCTGGTGTAAAAAGTCAATCATTAGAGATTTCTATATACTTGCAAATTCTCAGCAATCCATACATTACCCAAACAAACTTTTTGGCTAGTTTATACATTAAAATAACCAATAATAGCCAAATTATTTTAGCAGTAACCAAATTATGAAAAGGTGCTTGACATAACTGATACAAAAAGTTCACCAGTTTGAAACTTGAAACAAACCCATTACCAATCAGGTGACTTCAGTTTTATTAAATGCATTTCCAAATTACTTTTCACAGAGAATCAACATTTCATCATTAACAGTTAAATCTACAAATTTAAAAGGGCATGCTTACCAAAGTTCAGAGATTAGCTCCATTACCTTGAGCAAGATGTGCTGAACCTGGGTGATGCTTCCAGGCAAAGGTTGTCCTAGGACCCAAGGCCATCGCCAGGAGGGTGCATGCTGTAGCTGCTGCCCCACCCCCCTCCTTCCTTTCCCAGGTGGGGGAGGGTAAAGTCAAAGGTGAGAGGTACAGGGTGAAACTCTCTTCTCCTATGAGAGCGGTTAACAGAATACCCTCTTGACTCAAGGGAAGGGAGTGGGAGAAAAGAGTGACCAGGGTTGTAAGGAGGAATTTCAAAACTCCTTAATGATCAATCACAAAACCTCCAGAGTCTGCTAAGATATTTTTAGCTGTTCTAACTTTTCCCTATAACCTCCACAAAGGAGGATTCAGAGGTTTAGAGGGAAAGGAGTAAGTAAACCTCAGGGAACTAAAAAGCAACTGCAGTTTTCCCCAATTCCCTAGCACTGAGAAAACTGACAAAATTGGGCATGCACTTCCAGATAGCATGTCCATCCTTGTCCTCTATGCTGCAGAAGGTATACCTAGATCCACAGCCTCAAACTGACCCAGTGGACTGAGAGCCTGAGAGTGTCAGGCTGAGTGTGAGACAGCCTAGTAACTGTCTGCCCAAAAAGCACCTCTAAGCATTGGTGCTTGGAGAGAGACCCCAACTGCAGAGCAAGAAAGAAGGGGAGAGGGCAAGCTTACATACCTTCCAGTCTTGACTGGAGAAGAACTTGGGGTTAGGCAGCTTCCCTGTACAGTCACCAAAATGATGAGGTTCAGGGGTGCCGGGGTGCTGGGACCCCAAAATCACAACACACGGGTCCTGCCTGAAAGAATTCAACCCAAGCCTTCCTTCAGCCAAAGAAAAGGTTTATTAGAACATCCAACATATTGGGCAGACTCTTAAGGAGTATGGATATTAGTAAGCTATTGGCTATAAGAATCTGAGCCCGGTGCTGCTTTTTAAGGAGTTGTTTTCTTCAGTTTACTTTTTTCCAATTTGGCCAATTGTATTTTTTTAAACATTTGTTTTCTACAGTTAATTTTTGTCCTTCCTTTTCCAAACTATTGACTCTCTCTTCCATACCTCTCATTTCTTGTCCCAATTTTTCTTCTACTTCTTTTATTTGACTTTTAAAATCCTTCTTGAACTCTTCCAAGAAGGCTTTTTTGGGCTTCAGACCAGTTCATATTCCCTTTTGAGTTTTCAGATGTGGGTTTGTTGACAATGTTGTCCTCCGGAGAATTTTTGCCTTTATCTTCACTGTCCCCATAATAAGAGGATGCAGCTGTATGGAGAATAATTTACAGAAGTAATTGGAAACATGGAGAATTATTTAAAGGCCATTACAGTAGTACAGTAAAGTGTGAATAACAGTGCATTAGAAACATGGAGAGAGAGAGAGAGAGAGAGAGAGAGAGAGAGAGAGAGAGAGAGAGAGAGAGAGAGAGAACAACAGAATATCAGACAAGAGTTAAATCAGGCCAAAAAAAGAAAAAAATTGTAGCAGATAATGAGGTTGTAGAGAGGAAAGTCTAGTTGACAGATCTTTTCTCTCCCCATTTTTGCCCGTAACAAAGCTATTTTGAAACAGTCCTCTGATGTAAGAGAGTCCTTCCCAGGAGGACATAGAGTTTCCCTATTTATGATTACTTTCTACAACTGGTTTGCAGTGTTGTACTCCTCTAATGTAGATATGGGTAAGTTAAGTCCTATTCTAGGTATTCACCTTATGTTTAAGGATAAGCATGTGGGTCAGCAAAAATCATCAGGTAAAACAACATCTTGATGGTTTGGGCACAGGGAATAACATGTAAAATTATAGGAGTCAGTTCAATGAAAAACTATTGCAAGTGATGGGGAAGAGAAGGAAGGGGAGAGAGGAAAAAGGAACTCAACATGCAACTACACACTAAGGGAGCAAAACACACATAAAGGATGGGTTGCATTGGGGGAAGATAGAGAGATGGGTCCTTTCATCAGAAATGAGGTACCCCAAAGTACCCCTCTGAGGGTGAGATTCTTATATTCAGATGTTGGTTAATTACTTTGAAGGTGGCTGAGTTACATAACAGTGATAGGATTAAAATATTATTTGCGGATGGGAGAAAAAATACACTGGAGGTAGATAAAATATTATTTTGGAGAGACAGCTGAATTCACCTTCAAAAATATTATTGTCATTATTTTTCTATGAGTACATTTTATAAGCTTACAGTCTCTCTAATGGGAAAAAGGCATGATGTATTGAAAAAAACATCAGGACTACTCTTATAACAATGGTTTCATGAACAGATTCTTTAAATTAGAGTTTCTAGGTCTCAAGACCACCAGACCCAATCGTGTGTGTGTGTGTGTATGTGTGTGTAGATGTATGTATATGTGTGTATGTATGTATGCATGCATATATGCATACATGTATATGCAAGTGTGTATAATCATATATAATCATATACATATACACATATATAATACATATATACATATAAATATATATATCACTAAGTAAATTTCTACTTACAGTTTTAATTCCAATGTCTTTCTTCAGCAAGCCAACTGGAAGAGACTAAAGGACAAGAAGAAGAGATGAGAGCCTATATTTATGTATCTTGATACTACTAATAAATTGCATGAGCATTAATTTCATCTTGTCATTTCCTGTTAGATTGATTTAATTTTATTCTCACTCAAAAAAGATTAAATAAGGGTTTATCAATTGTATTGACATTTTAAAGAAGTAATTTTAGCTTTAATCATTTCTATCTTTTTTTTGTTTCCAACAAATCTGTGTCCTCTTAAATTTTTAATATATTCTATTTTGTGGTTATTTTAAGTGTGCTTATTTGTTGGCTTCTTAATATTTTTTAAAATGCACATTCAGTTCATTTATCCTCTTTTTCTATTTTGTTGATGTATTTTTGTAAGGATATGATTTTTCCCCTGAGGACTTCTTTAGCTGCATTCCAGAAATTTTGGTATAATATTTCAGCATTAGCTTTTCCTTTTACATAATTAGTAATTATTTCAATTATTTGTTCTTTGATCCACTCATTATTTAAGATTTCTTCATTAAATCTCCAGTAGTGTCATATGGTATTGATAAATATGTATATTTTTTCCTGACCCACTAAGAAGGCATCAAAGGTCTTTTAATTCTAGTTTCTCTAGGGACTTATTCAGTTCTGTATTTCACCTTTTTATTTTTATCTTTCAGTTGAACTTATTCAAAACATGCAGTGAGATTGAATTGTCCTTTTCAATTAACGTGACTTTCTATGTCTTCTTATGGTACAGGTACCATTTCCTTCATAAATTCTAATGCTAAGTCATTAGGAGCAAATGCTTTTTAAATTGATGTCAGTTTTGTTATCTATAATTCCTTTCATCATAAAATATGGCCTTGTTTCCCCTTTTTATTTTTGGATAAATATGCTGAATATGTCTAATCATCTACTTTATTGCTCATGTGACCCAAAAGTCTGCATGTCCCTTAATGTTAATTTTATTTAAGCCTCATAAATTTATGGCTCAGATTTTTTTTTTTAATGTCAGATAGCACTATTATAACTCCTATTTTTTGGGATTTACGTAATGAACAGTAAAAAAAAATCCATCCTCTTAATTTCACTTTGTGTGTGTCTTTTTTTTTTTAACTTTTATTGTAAGGAAAAGATTGTAGCATTTTGTTTTCTTATCTGACCTACCACTTATTCATTTTATTGGATTGCTTGATCCATTCAGTTAGAGGTTTGTGTGTTAGGTTTATAGTTTCCTTTATCTATAGTTAATATTTTTTTTAGTTTGATATTTTCTTTCTTCTTCTGTAGATATAGTACTATATTCTTTCAGTTACTTTGCCTTTCTTTTTTTAAGGTGGTTCATTTCTCAATGATTTTTCCCCCTTACCCCTGATCATCGTCTCTGACTCTTTACCCTTTTCCCTTTGGTACTTTGTTTTTCAGTTCCTTATTTATTTATTTATTTATTTTTTCTTTTGTCTGGTCATGTAATTCTTATTTCCTTTTTTTCCTTCTCAGTTAATCAAGCAAGTTACCCTTTCCCTTTCCCCCTTCAACTAGTTCTTTCCATTATATTTTTTAAATTTCACTTTTTTTACTCCTTTCCAAAAATATTTTCTCTTACCCTCTTCATTATGCATATTCTCATTTTATGTACTCTAGACATGCATTCTATGATTCATAACACCTATAGTTATCTGCTATCTTTTAGTATTCATGATGCAATCAACATTTCCAAGGTGTATATTCTAAGATTTAAACAGTTTCTGCCCCTTTCTGATAAAGTTTACCACATGGATTCCCCTATTCCATTTTGCTTTATCCCCCATCCCAAATGCCAATTATTTCAGTTGTCAGAGATGACAGTATTACATGGTGGAGCCCCTATATAAGAAGTCCATTATTGATTTTTAAGTTCTCCTGGTTACCTATTTTTTTTAATCCTTTTGTCTCAAAATCTCCTCCTTACTCTCCCATTCCTCCAAGTACCATTTTCCCCTACCATTTCCAACTTTTCCTCCCCTCTTTCTGAGGTAATTTAAATAGGATATTCAAACATCAAAGTTCTCAGGCCTGATTTTCCCTCATTTACTCTCTGACTCTATCTCCTTTGATAATTACTTTGCTTGTGGGCTGAATCTCAATATGTCTTAGTCTCCTCCCACAATGGGCAATTGGTTCACCAGACTAGGTCACCCTAAGTGAATTTTGGGTGGTCATAATTGGCCCCAGCATGGTACTGTGCCCTTACCTTTAGGATTATTGGAGTGATGCACAGTGCCCCACACACAGTGTCCTGTCTTGATGACCTGTCCAGCTCCTTAGTTGAGAGAACTGCCACATTAGTTCTATGAGGTTGTTCACCATTTCACTCGCAGGATTTCCATACTGATATAATAGTATTGTCTCTCCTAGTAGCAGCAATTTGGAGCTTTACCCTGATGCTACAGGATCAGGCCTTTATCTTGAAGGCTGCTACCTGCCACTAAGGCTTTTTATTATTGCCCAAGCAAACTTCTGCAGCCTGAAGTCAGAATTTCCATTTCACTGGAAAGAAGGAGAGGGGAAATGGTTGTGGGCTTGGTTTTTATTTCAAGCCTGACTTGCTTGTTAGGTCCTTGGATCCACTAATGCAGAGTAGTGTGGGTGGTAGAGGACGTAGTGCTGAGTGAGTTCAAGGTCAGTGAGTTTCAGTTCATTCTTTCTATTTGTTTTAAATTTTATTTTGGATTCTGGGTGCTCTGGACTGTGGAGACAGCTAAAGTTGTTGTATTTTGGCATATGATTTCTGTTTTGGAGAGGTTTGGCAAATAAGAAAATGTCTAGTCTTCCATCTTGTTGCTCACACGACCCAGAAGTCTACATGACCCTTAAAGGTGATTATATTTAAGCCTTATATATTCATGGCTCAGGATGGAGAAAGGGACAACTAGCCTCTGGGAAAAAGAGATTTGCCTTGTTTTACTATGGAGTGAGGACCAAATTAATTGAAGTATATTAACATTTTTGTCATTTTTGAGATTTTTTCAAGAGTATGACAATTATAATACCTTTGAACTGAAAGGTAAGAAGTAATAAGGAGATGATCCAGTAGTTGAGTTTCCTCATATCCAAAATGAGGAATTTGTAATAGATGATCTTAGTGGTCATTTTTAATTACAAACCTATGATCCCATTGTCCTAGAGGGAATCATGGCCTCATTTTTTTAAACTTAAATTTTTAGATAATTTTAGTGTTTATACAAATAGTAACTAATATTTAATCAGATTTTTCTATACATTATGTGAAAATTACAACTATTTGAGGTAGAGATATTAGTATTATTATTGCAAATTTATAAATGAGGCACCTGAGAGGCAGAAAGATTGAGATAAGTAACTTGCCCATGATCACAATATTAGCTGTTTCTAAGGCAGGAATATACCCACATCATGTCATTCTTTCTTTCTTTAAGTATATCACCCTATTCAATACAATATGCTTCTTCTTATTAGTGGAAGTTTGCTTATGCAAAAATAAGAAAATATATCTATAAAGCAATAGAATTTAAGCATTTGTTTTAAGCATTAGAAAGTTTTTTTTTAAATATAACTCCTTAATTTTAAAGATGAGAAAATTGGTCAAGACAGGGGAGGTGAATTGTCCATATATTTTTTTTGTTTAGTTTGTTTGGCTTTGTTATTGTTTTTTTTTCAGAATAAATTACTTTATATAGTCCTACTCTTTCTAGTCATTGTTTTTCCTTATGAAACTGTCCAGAGCTTCTAATGAACCAGTTTTCCTGGGGAGTTCAAGTAGGACTCTAATTTTCAATCCATAATTAATTTCAGGTATAACTTTTGGACACACAAAGCTTATGTGTATAATTTATAAATTCATGGTGTTTGGTTAATCATCTCGCATATGGCACAAGTCCAAAACCTCATGCACAAAAATATTTATGGATATAATTCATTCTAGTCTTCTATTTTGACAAAAGCATATGGACTATGTATAAAAATCATATCTCTAACCCCTGTATGTCATATGTAACATGTAAAATCAGACATGCTACCCTTTCAAAACTATAATTCAGGAAATATAGTAAAAAATCAGTTGTATAGATTGATTAATAAATAGAAAAATAGATAGACTATAATCCTAACACTAAGAAATACTGATAACTTTCACCTCTTTTCTTCTAAGTAGAGAGCTGTGAAGATGGAAAAGTCTGGTTTGAATAACAGACCCAAATTCAATGAAAAAAAAAACAGATCCCTGGCCTTGGCCACTGTCATCATTTCTCCTAGTACCTTGGTACACCATCTACTTGTAAATAGGCCTTGAAAATGAACAAAATAAAGTCATTTCTATTGTACTTTCTGCATAGATATATTGAAACTGACACTAAAAGTGTCTTCTAATGGGCATTTAATAAATGTTTATTGACTGGCTGACTTCTCAGAGGCATCATAATGTAGTGGAAAGACTGATGGTCTCAGGGAAAAGAGGTATTGCTGCTTGAAATCAATTTGAATTTTATTACCTGTAAGGCCATAGGAAAATCATTTAACTTTTCTTATCATCAGTTTTCTCATCAGTAAAATATGGGAAATCATAACTATAGTATTTATTGCACAATGAAGTCACCAGAATCAAATGAGGCGATATATGTGAAATGCTATATAAATTCCAATTAATATTATGATGCCCCTGAAAATTGAAAGTTCATTTTTGTAAAACATATTTTAGGGAAACTCCCAAGCAGACAGCAAGTTTTTTTTTTCTAATTGATTACTCTGTTAAAAGTACAATTCAAGGCACAGTGAATGGAAAAAAATGGAAAGAATAAAAACAGAGAAAATATAGTCCCTGCTCTCAAGAAGAATACATTCAAGTACATAGACAACATGTAAATATTGAAGTTCATATAATATTTCTAAAGTGTAGATGAATGTAAATTGAAAAGGGAAATCACTAGTATATAGGGGACTAAATAATTCCTCCTATCACCTGCTTCCCCTAAAGGCAAAGTTTGATCTGAATGTTGAAGGGAGTGAAACTGAAGGAAGTTGGGGCACAGTATTCATTCCATGAATGAAGACAACCAGCACAAAGGTGGGGAGGTGGAAGATGGAATGTCTGCTTGAGGAACTACAAGTAGACTAATGAAACTGGATCACAGAGTGTTGTTATATTTGTAGGTCTAGGTGTCTCAACAGATCAGTACATTGGAGGCACACTGAAAGATTTTAGTACTCCCATATATTCTCTCAAAGGACTTAAGTATTGCAATAGTATTCAGAACACATTGGAGGTAGGAGTTTGGAAGTCAAAAAACAAAAACAAAAACTTTAGACTCATCAAAGTCTCAGGTAAGAAGAGCAATAAAAGAAGGTGGTAGAAATGGTAATAGAAAAGGAACTCTGAATATGGAAACTATTGTCAATAGTTCATGGAGAATAGATTTTATTTTCTTTTATATCTTTGAATTGAATATAAGAGATAAATGAAAATTGAAGAGTCAGAAGTGATTACAAGTTTTCATCTTGGAATCCATAGGAAAATAAAAGTAGGAAAACCAATGGAAAAAAATAGAAAAACAATCTAACATAATTCTTACTGAATTTTCACTTCAATATTTCCTCCCAAAATCCTCACTGTGGCTACCTGATGAATAAGTGAAAGTTAATACGTACTATTGTAGTGGTTTGTGATTTGTGATCATACTTCTTGGAAAATTTTCAAAGCTAAATAATTGATATTCATTGCTAGGACATTTCAGAGAAAGAAAATTTGTAACCTGATTAGCCAATTCTCTTTCTAATAAAATCATTATTGTTTCCCTGTTCTTTTAAAAATAAATTTTGTTAAAATTTTTAAAATTATTAACAGAACATTAGATCCATTTATAATTTATATATAAAATATATATTATATATATATATAATTTTAAGAAGAAATGATTACTAATAATTAAGAAGTCAATATATATTTAATATTAATTGTATTTTAAAATGATTTAAAAATTAAAAGTAATTTATAAAATAAAAGATATTGCCCTAGTATAACAGGTGGCAAAATTAGACTTCCTAATATTCCAGAGCTGTTCCTAATCTACTTTTTTTTTATCTTAAGACTTTCCTTGTTTGAACAGAATTTGAAATTCTATGGTACTATAAATATTTGCGATCAGAGGGATGAGCAATGTAATGATTCCCTGAAAGGTAATAATGATTTATTTACAATTTTCCTGATATTCCTGTATTCCTTCCCCCCACCACCCAAGATTTATCATGACTTCTAAAGTTTAGCTATGTCCCATTTATAAATGATGCTATGTTAATGAACTTGGCATGGAGAATGTGGATAGGTTCGGTGTTCCTTATTACCTCCTGGATGAAATACAAAATCTTCCATTTGGCATATACATATATATGTATATAGATAGATAGATAGATAGATAGATAGATAGATAGATATAGATATAGATATAGATACATAGATATATAGGTATAGATAGATAGATAGATAGATAGATAGATGTGTGTGTGTTTGCATGTGTATACATACATACACATATACACACATATATCTCTTTTTCAATTAACAAGAATTTGCTTTTTCTTTCTCTTCCCTACTTCCCAAACTCCTACCACACTATTTGGAGAGGAAAAAATGTACATAGCCCAAGGGGAAACTCCCCCCCTGCCACAATTTTCCATTATCAAAAATGTAATGCCAGTCTTCTTATACTTTCCTTTGAGCCTCACAATCCTTAATCTAGCTATAATAGGGTCTTTCTGTTCTGCATACAGAACACTCTATCTCCTGACTGTTCATATTTGCCTTGGCAGATTGCCATGCTTAGACTGCTATCCCTACTTACTTCTTAGTCAAGTCTTAGCTTTCTTGGCTTTCTTCAAAACTCACTTGAAATCCAATTTTCTGCCAAAAGTCTTTTGTACTAATCTTCTCCCTCGCCATGAAAAACCTTCACTCTGACATTACTTTCCATTTATACCATATAAATATTAAGCTTTCAGAGGTTTTTGCTTATTGTCTTCCCTCACTGGAATGTAAACTCCTTGAGGACAAGGATCATGTCTTGACCTTTCTTTGTATCCTTATGGATACTATGTATCCATAGTAACTTATGATTGTTACTAAATAACTGACAATTGCTTAAGAAGGCCATGTAGCTATTGCCTTACACAATATAAGATGATAAAATATATTTCTAAATAATGATCAAGGTGCAGTCAAGGTCAAAGTCCAAATTAGCCTTTGCACATGTAAATTATTTTGTCCTATTATGAACTGAGTTATCTTGGCAGGATAACATGATAGTGGATTGTGTTCCTAATTCCCAGGGCTCTTTCTTATTTCAGTTAAATCAAGGACTTCATTCCTTCTTACTGACAATCTACCTTTCACAGTGACTAAATAACCTAAATAGAACCGTGTGTTGTTAACTGTCTGAACTTCAAAATGCTAAAAATGTTGGCAGTTGGCCAGATTGAAGATCTGACAAGAACTAGCTTTGTTCTAACTCAAACAATTCTCCCCATTTAGATATTGACAATATGTAGAAAGGAAATGCCTTGTTATTTTGTACCACAGTTTATGTTCAGAGGAAAGAAAAGATCAATATTTACAACTGTAGGACTTGCTTTTGATTATACTTTACTTCTGATTTTTTTTTTTTTAAATCTGGGCCACATGGAGGAAAGTTTGATGAGAAATGCCTAAGAACATCTGATAATAAAATCTTTGGTAGGAGATTCAGAAAAAAGAAAAACAATCCCTTAAAAGATATAAACATCTTCACATTTTTGCTTCCCAAGGAAATAAGGTAAGGAAACGAGGAAAATGATAAAGATTCAAAAATATTTTTGAGGTTGAAAATAATTGAAAATTGTTTGCCTTACTGAAAAAATGTGGGATTTTTTCACATAATAAAATATTTTAGAGTATTTAACACTTTTGTTAAGTATAGCATGAATTATTTAACTTCCTAAAATAATATAACATCCTTTTCCCAGAAGGAATAAGAAAATTTTATTCCAATTGTATTTGAAAACCACTTACTATCACTGTCAAAGTTATGCACATTGTTCAATGAGAACTGCAAAGAACCAGTTCCATAGATGAGATTCAGTCTACTTTTAGTCCTCAACCAACTCAAAAAATAGAACATTTTTGTACAAAGGGTGAATGGGGTCTATATAGAAATAAATCTTTAATTACACTTCCCCTTTTCAAGTAGCCAAAAAATGGTTGCATACAATACATAAATATGCAAATACATATATATGAGTTTTTTTATTTTCTTGCATAATTACAATTTATAGATGTATATATTTGTAGATGTATACACACTTTTTTTGCAAGCATGTGTGTGTGTGTGTGTGTGTGTGTGTGTGTGTGTGTGTATCACAGTGCATAAAGTAGTGCTGGACTTGGATGAATGAACTGAGTTCATATCCTGAGTTCTAATACTTACTAGCTGTGTGTCCCCCGGAGAAGCCACTTAATCTCCCTCAGTTACATTTTCTGATCTATATAATGGCATAATAACAAAACTTACCTCACAGGGTTGAGACAGCATATGTAATCCAATGAGATAGCACATATAAAGAGCTTTGTAAACCTTAAAATCCTATATATATAAATGGTGTGTATACAAATGTGTACATGTGTATACAAATGTAAATGCATATAAAAATGCTATATGTGTGTGTGTGTATATATATATATATACATACATATATATATATACATATATATATACCCACATTTACAAAGCATTTTCTTTATAAAAACCAATTGAGGTAAGTAATATAAGTATTATTACAATATTCTTATCCACATTTTACCAATAAGAAATCAAAGTTAGAAAAGTGATGTGATTTTTCCATGATTTCATTCCTAGTAAGATCCAAATTTGTCATTCAAAGTCAGTATGCTGCCTAGAATAGAAATTTCAGTCACAGATTTGCATTAAGATTATACAATGCTTTTTCACCAACAAAGTAACCTTATGAAGTGAGGGGTATAAATATTATTAAAATGAGAAATAAAAAAAGGTTAACTTAACTGGCTAATGGTCAAACAGTGCATGCCTCAGGCAGGATTTGAGCCTGGGTATTTCCTCACTGGAAGTCAAAGCCTCTTTCTACTAAACCATGTAAATTGCTTCTTTTTTTCCCTCCAATGAACAATATCTCCCTGAAACAGAGATATTGATTCCATCATTTGCTGACCTTGGCAGAAAGTTTATGTCATAGCCAAGATTCTTGGCAAAATTTATTAGGAAATTAATTTTCAATGATCATTTCTTCTTTCAAATTTGAATATGACCAAAACACAGAAATGTCCACTTTTCCCCTATTTTTGAAAATTCCTAAGAACCTAATTAAAGCAGTAAAAAAGATATAAGAAATGAGGCACACTCAGTTAGTTGATTCTTTATGAATAGCATTCTAAGAAAATGCAAATAAAAATTATTATAAACTTTGTGCAAATGATAACTTTACAAAATGTAGACTATAAATGTTATTAACTTTACCAGGATGCCTTTTCAAAGTGTTGGGAGAATATACAGAGAATATGAAGGAAATATCAGAAAGATCAAGGTCTTTAGTGCTTGAAAGAAAGTAATATAGGGGAATTTAGGTTATGCCCTTTCAACAATGGGGCTAGTGAGAATGGGTTGATTGCAGTCTGAGGAAGAAATGACTCAAAATAATGTATTTAACTAGCAATGAAGTGATTGATGCTATATTACCTGCTCATTTAGAATCAGCTGCCCACTGACCCAGACAGCACATTGAACAAAGAGGTTAGAGGAAGGACTATGAGACTTCAGCAAAAGATTTTCAAAGAAGTCTGCAGAAATTAATCAACTGCAAGTGGTTTGGAAATGCCAAGCTGTCAAAATAATTTCATTGGAAGTCTACTTTTGGCCCTTAACTATTTTCATTCTGTAATAGTAATTCAGGATATTGGTCTAGAGGTTCCTCTAGTGGGCATAAGGAAAAAAATAAAGCTCTTTATTTGCTTTTACATAAGCACTCCCTCAGTTTTCTGTGTGTTCAAACCAATAGACTTTTTCATCTTATTTTTCACCCTTTCTTCCACCTCTTCTACTCGCTCCCCTTCATGCTTTACCTTAAGTGGCAAAAATGTCAGAAGGGAGTGGTCAAATACTAAGGAATAATGCTTATAAATTAAGTATGTTATTAAAGATATGGGGGAAATTATGAGAAATCTTTTTATTTATCAAATTTCTAAATGTGTCCTATCTCCCAGACTACAGTGACTACAGTCTCCAAGCTATTTGCCACAAATAGAAATATGCAAACTTTCAAACATATTATATTATATTATATTCAAAGATATACTTGAATTATATTTAAATATTATATTCAAACATATGCATGCATATATGTCAAAATGCATGAAATATATGCATGCACATACCATGGAGAGAGAGAGAGAGAGAGAGATGCTGTGTGCTGTTAGAAGTATGGTAAACAAAAATATAAAAGAGTAATTTAGTTCTTCCACTAAAGGAATCTGTATTCTAATTGGGATATTGGGAGAGTGGATTGGTTTGGAGAGACTACTGATAATTACAGTTTACGGAATTAAGATTAAAATATTTCTGGGTGGGCTGTTCTATGGGCTGATACTAATCAGGTGAAATATAACAGGTATAACCATGAAATCAAGCACTTGGTTTCAAAGAGAACAAAGCAAAATAATTGAACACTCATTAGAGGAAGATGGGGCTGATAAGAAATTCATAGATTAAAAGCCACAATGTGAGATATCCATCTCATGTAATCTTAAGCTGCATTATTTAAAGTACAATGGCCAGGGTGAAGTCCATTTTCCATTCTGGTTAGACCACAATTAGAGGTTGTTTGTTTGTTGTTGTTGTTGTTGTTGTTGTTTGTTTGTTTGTTTTTGTTTCATTTCATTTTTTTGTTTGTTTTTGTCGAGTCATGGAAACTACATTTTACTATGAAAATTGACAAGATATATGTCTTCAGAGTGGTGACCAGGTGGTGAGACGTCCTAGGTCACAACAAAAAAGATCATTCAGACTCTCTAAGGGCCATTAGCTTGAAGAAGACACATTTTAGAGAGAGATATGGGTCCTTTCAAACATTGGAAGGACTGACATGTAGAAGAAGAGGGGAACATGATTAGGACCAATGGGAAGAAGTTTTTGAGATACATATTTATGATCAATAGAAGGGGTGGAAAACAAAACTAGAGGTCCTTCAAAATGGAGAAAAATAGAATGAACTACCTTAGGATATAGGGAACTCTGTTTTACCAGTAATCTTCAAGTTTAGCCAAGAAGAAAACTTGTTGGAGATGGAGGAAGGGTTCATGCATTTAATAACACTTAGGTTTGATGGCTCCCGTCCAAGGTCTCTTTCCACTCTAAAATTATATGCTTCTTTCAAGTGATTAGATAATAGCACATGAAATAATCTCCTAAGGGAAGGTTTCAATTTGGAAAGACATGAGATACAGTAATATTTTTTTAAAAAATTTGTTGTGACCTGCATCATGAAACTGAAACTGAAAGTATTCCTACTGAAAATGCATGTTCATCCAGTGGAAAAGACTGCTAAAGCAAACATTAAAGTGTGCCAATATAGCTTTAGCCATGGATGACTTAGGAGAAGGAGCCAGTAATTTACCCAGGAAAGGAATTGGCATTAAGCAGATGAACAACTGTTTATATGCTGATAATATAGACACTGATCTTCTCCATTGCAAGTGTTTTGTTCTGCTGTTTGAACATAACAGTACTTCTTTACCATTTGCTAGAGTAGGGTTTTCAATTCTTTATAGTCTAAAAATGGTGCTTTAATATAGCCCATGTAAACAATAAGAGATAACAGGTTATATTAGTGTGCATATACTACCAAGATGAGGAGGGTTTAGAAAGCTACCAAAAGATTTTTTTTAATTTAAGAATTAGACAATCAATTCTTAATAATAGAAGTTGTATTGGAGAAATACTGGTAAATTGGACTATTTTTCAGTAGAGATCAAGAAATTAAGAAGATTGAAAACAACCTGTTGTAAGTGCCATTAAAACAATAAAAAAACACAATATGATATCTAGATGAAAACGTTTAGTAAGATGCTGGTAATAAAGCTAGTAAGAAAATCTTACTATCCGTAGGAACTCCTGAGCTTTCATGGAGGATGCATTCCTCCAAGTGTGGCAAGCACTAGTGGAAGCCACTGTTAAGTACTTTAAAAAGACAGAAGAAAAAAGGAAAATAATTCAATAAATAAATAAGAGAAGTACCTCCAGAGACTGACACTAGTGCAATGTTCCCATTAAGACAGGTAGCTTGATCATGTCTCTTCTTTCTCCTCTTTTTTTCTACTCCTGGATTCTTCTCAATGATGTAAAGAGAACCAGATACAGTAACATTTGGTTATATTATATAAAAAAATTTGAAATAGTCCAGGGTACTATAAAGTGATCTTGATGTTGGTAATATTCCTTAGAGCCAGAAGACATTAGGTTAATGTCTTTAACTCCAAACTAGTTCTTGGTAGTCCAACTCAGAGAATGGCAAAGGTTTAAAACCTATAGCAGCCTAACAAAGTTTTTCACTGACATACTAGCCCTGACTAAGTACCTTGGAAAAATTGTTCCAATATTTTACTGACCTTTATTAAAACTGTCTTTGTAAAATGATCTGGAGAAGTAAATGACAAAACTATCTAGTGCCTTTGCCAAGAAACCCCCATAAACAATATAAGTTTTCTATTATCCACAGAGTCACAAAGAGTTGGACACAACTAAAAAATGACTGAAAAATTAATATTCTTTCTCTCCAATCTCCCCCTAGTCTCAGGTGACCAGGCCACTAAGTACTTATTTCTTTTGCTCAAAGAAGTCCACTCCATCTAGGTATATACTTTCTGGAAGTGTCCCATGTCCCTGAATTACTTCTCTTTCATTTACTCTTCATGCTCCCTTTCCCTGCTCTATGACCAAAATATTTGGATTAGCAGATATCACAAATGATAGCAATCAACCAAAAATGAAAAATATTACCCATGGGCAAATATATTTGCCATGAAGACTATGAGCTCCTTGAGACCAGATACTGACTTTTGCCTTTCTTTGTATCCCCAGTGAATTTCGTAGCACCTGATATATAGTAATTGCTCAATAAATTCTTATTAACTACCAGGTGGTATTTATTAAGACATTTTCTGAACTCTATTGTACACAAGGAAATTGATTTGTCAAAGAAGTTTTAGTATTTGGGAGAACTAGTAATCCAGACAGTAATACGACTGGGGTTTTTTTAAGACAAATTTTCAAGTTGATACAAAATGGTGCATCACCTCTTTTAACATATGAGAATGATAGATTGCATTTTCCATGACCCCTAATCAGGATTTCTTAAAATTTAAATTTCAGTTAAAAATCAAAGGTAAACTATCGTGTTATTGACAGTTATGTGACAGCTTTTTCCTCTGACATTTAAATAGGAAGTTGACTATTGTCTTGAGTACCAGAATTTATTTTTCTCTTTCTTTGAAGAATGTTTTGGCCTATTAACATAAACCCAAGAAAATTAGTACATTCCACTTAATTGCACTTAGGACATTGATTTCTCCTCTACCCCAGGCTTTTAAATTACATCATTGTTCATTTAAATTACTAATAATATGCTGATTCTTTCCTTGTCTGCTACTTAGTTTTCATTTTCCTCTGTATGGTAACAAAAATAAACTTCATCAAATAATATTTTAGATTTTGTAACATAAATGGTACTTGTTACACTATCTTCGTTTTCTGTCTCTCTTGAAAATCATTCATATCAGATAATATAAAGCCTATAGTACAAGAGCTAATTGTGAGAGTAAGAGAAATAAGAACAGCATGAGCTGGCAAAACATTTGCTTTATTGTGAAATACTAACTAATGACTACCTTTCTGGGACAAAATTGACAAATATCTGAAACCTACCAAATTAAAATAATAATTGGTATCTGACATGAATAATGTGCTAAGAAGTATTAAGAATTTGATTTTTAACTGTTATCTTAATTAAGTAAAACTACCTGTAAGTAAAAATGGGACAAATGTTTAGAAAATACAGAGCATATATTCATTTTAAAACAGAACAGCTTTTCAGGGTTTTTTTGTGCTTGTTTATTTTCATTAGTTGTCATTCTGGTAGCAAAGATATCTGTTAGTAACTACAGATAAGGCATTTTAGATACTCTATACAAACTAGTATTTATACATTTCAAGAATTACAAATTTAAAATTGAAACATCTTAGAGAACATCTAGTCTAAATCCTTCACTTTGCAAATGAAGAAACTAAGGACCCATCAGGTTAAATGACTTGCCTAAAAACCACTAAGTAGCAGAATGAGGATTTAAAAATGGACTGTAAATCCAGTGTTCTTTCCATTACAAAATATTGTGGCCAAGCATTTTTAGAATATGGAAAATGCAAATGGAACCTACTCTTTGGCCATTCACTAATAGATAAGTGTTCACAGGATAGGAACAAAGAGTTCTCAAAGAAAGAAAAGAAAACCATTAAAAATTTTATGAAAGAATGCTCCAAGTCACTAATAATAAAAGAAATATCAATCAAAATAATCTCAAGGTTTTACTTCATACACTGTATTTTTAATTTTTTTATTAATTTATTTTGATCTATCAATAATCACTTCCATATGCTTTTGAGTTTAAAATTTTTCTCTCCCTTCCTCCCCACCACCCTCCCCAAGACGGCGCATGATCTGATATAGGCTATACATTTACATTCATATTAAACATATTTTCACACTGGTGATGTTATAAGTAGAAATTAAAACCAATAGGAGGAAGCATCAGAAAGAGGAAACAAAACTCAACAGAATAGGAAAAAAAAATAAAAATTCAACTTCCATATTTCTTTCTTTGGGTGTGGATAGCATTTTCCATCACAAGGCCTCTGGAGATGTCTTAGATCCTTGTATTGACAGGAAGGGTTAAGTTTATCAATATTAGTCATCACACAACATGGCTGTCATTGTGTACAACGTTCTCTTGGTTCTGCTCACTTCACTCAGCATCAGACCATACAAGTCTTTCCAGGTTTGTCTGAAATCAGCCTGTTCATCATTTCTTATAGCACAATAGTATTCCATTACATTCATGTACCACAACTTGCTCAGCCATTCCCCAATTGATGGACATCCTCTCAATTTCCAATTCTTTGCCACCACAAAAAGAGCTGCTATGAATATTTTTGTACATGTAGGTCCTTTTCCCATTTGTGTGATCTCTGTGGGAGATAGCCCTAGAAGTGCTATTGTTGGGTCAAAGGGTATGCACATTTTTATAGCCTTTTGGGCATAGTTCCAAATTGCTTTCCAAACTGGTTGGATCATTTCACAACTCTACCAATGCATTAGCATTCCAATTTTCCCACATCTTCTCCAACATTTATCATTTTCCTGTTTTGTCATGTTAGCCATTTTGATGGGTGTGACGTGGTACCTCAGAGTTGTTTTGATTTGCATTTCCCTAATCAATAGTGATATAGAGCATTTTTTCATATGACTATAAATTGCTTTAATTTCTTCATCTGAGAACTGTCTGTTCATATCCTTTGACCATTTATCAATTGGGGAATGACTTGTATTCTTACAAATCTGACTAATTCTCTATATATTTTAGAAATGAGGCCCTTATCAGGGACACTGTTTGTAAAAGTTCTTTCCCAATTTTCTACCTTCCTTCTACTCTTAGTTGCGTTGGCTTTGTTTGTGCAAAAACTTTTCAGTTTAATGTAATCAAAATTATCTATTTTGCTTTTTGTAATGTTCTCTATCTCCTGTTTGGTCATGAATTCTCCATAGATCTGACAGGTAAACTATTCCTTGCTCTCTCAGTTTGCTTAGAGTATCAGCCTTTATATCTAAATCATGTACCCATTTTGACTTTATTATGGTATGTGGGGTGATATTTTGGTCTATGCCTACTTTCTGCCATACTCTTTTCCAGTTGTCCCAGCAGTTTTTTTCAAAGAGTGGGTTCTTATCCCAGAAGCTGGGGTCTTTGAGTTTATCAAATAATATATTACTATGGTCATTGACTACTGTGTCTTGCATACTTAACCTATTCCACTGATCCACCACTCTATTTCTTAGCCAGTACCAAGCAGTTTTGATGATTGCTGCTTTATAATACAATTTAAGATCTGCAATGGCTAAGCCACCTTCCCCTGCATTTCTTTTCATTATTTCTCTTGATATTCTGGATCTTTATTTCTTCCAAATGAATCTTGTTATTATTTTTTCTAACTCTATAAAATAATTTTTTGATAGTTTAATTGGTATGGCACTGAATACATAAATTAGCTTAGGTAGAATTGTCATTTTTATTATATTAGCTCGGTTTACCCATGAGCAACTGATGTTTTTCCAGTTATTTAGATCTGATTTTATTTGTGTGATAAGTGTTTTGTAATTGTGTTCATAGAGTTCCTAGGTTTGTTTGGGGAGGTAGACTCCTAAATATTTTATAATGTTTACAATACGTTTAAATGGAATTTCTCTTTCTATCTCTTGCTGTTGGGCTTTTTGGTAATATGTAGAAATGCCAATGATTTATGTGGGTTTATTTTATAGCCTGCAACTTTGCTAAAGTTGTTTATTATTTCAAGTAGTTTTTTACTTGATTCTGTGGGGAAATGAGAGTGATTTTTCAGGGAAGGAGATGGATATTCAACGAAATAGGGGACTTCCAAACATTCCTGATAAAAAGACCAGAGACAACAAAAAATTTGATCTTCAAGTACAAGATTCAGGACAGATATAAAAAGTAAATGGGACAGAAAAATACAATATGTTGTTAATAAGGGCAAAATGTTTACATCCTTACAAGGGAAGATGACACTTGAACCTCTTGAGAACTGTATTGTTATTGTAGCATGTTAAAGGAGTATACATAAAGGGGGTGGATATAAGTTGACTTTGATGTAATGATAAAAAGAAAATTAATCAAGTGTGTTCAATGGATCCAAGTAAGTGGATTGGTCTGAGCTAAGAAAATGTACTGCGAAAGGAGGAGGCAGACAAGGGCAAATTACATTACAGGAAAAGACACAAAAACCTATCAGAGCAGAGGTAAAGAACGGAGGGAGATGAGCATTGTTTGAATCTTACTCTCATCAGATTTGGCTCAAGAAGGGAATAACATAATCAGTTAGGTATAGAAATCTAACTTGCCTATAGGTAGTAGGAGGGGAAAGGGGAAAGAAAAAGGAGGGGGGATAGAAAGGAAGGAAGAAGTAGTAAGGGTAAAGGGGAAGAAAAGGGAAAGGAATAATAGAAGGGAGGTGGGACCATAGGAGGCGCTGGTCAAAAGCAAAACACTAGTGGGGGGGGCAAGGAGAAAGAAAAGCATAAACGGGGGGAAAAAAGGATGGAGAAAAAGACACAGATAATAATCATAACTGTAAATGTGAATGGGATGAACTCTCCCATAAAACAGAAGCGTATAGCAGAGTGGATTAAAAACCATAATCCTACAACATGTTGTTTACAGGAAACACATTTGAAAAAGAGTGACACATACAGGGTAAAGGTAAAAGGCTGGAGCATAAATATATTATGTTTCAGCTGAAGTAAAAAAAGCAGGGGTAGCAATCCTGATCCCAGACAAAGCAAAAGCAAAAATAGATCATATCAAAAGACATGCAGTGTATATTAATAAAGATAAAAAGATGAGAATATGTATATGAATACATTTTTAATGGGGCTGTTAATAAGTATAATTATAAAGCACAATTTAGAATTATACAAATAAAGTGATTAAAATGTTCAGACCAGGTGACCTAGAAATTCCGTATAGAACTCTATATTTGAAGTAGTTTTTTTTATTTGTTTGTTTGTCTATTTGTTTTGGTGATAGCAAATAATTAAAAACCAAGTAGTTCCCCAACAATTAGAAAATGGCTAAAAATTATAATACAATAATGCAATGGAATATTATTGTGCTCTAAGAAATGATGAATATGATGACTATAAGGAATCATGGAAAGATTTATATAAACTGACAAAAGTCAAGAAAATAGTATTAAAACAATGAAAATGAGGGAAGGAGCCAAGATGACAGAGTAAAAGCAGTGACTTACTTGAGCTCTCCCCTAAACCCCTCCAAATCCCTGTAAAAAATGGCTCTAAACAAATTATAGAGCAGCAAAACCCACAAAAAAACAGAGTGAAACAAATTTCCAGCAAAAGAAAGTCTGGATGGTTGATCTGAAAGGTATATAGTGCCAGGCTGGGAGAGGAGCAGAGTTCAGTGTGGACCACGAAGGCAAAGATTAGGACTTGGTGAACCTGGAACAGTCCTCAGGGGATTTAATTAAAGGGAGCTATAGTGGTTTCCAGACTTTTCAACCCACATACACCAAAGACAACTTAGAAGGTCCATAGGAAAGATCTGTCTGACCACGGTGAGAGAGGACCTTGGTCTGGCCACAGTCCCAACAAAGCCCTGGTGCAATGGATGCTTCTGGAGATTTTGGCCTACAGACAGAGGGGAAATGGAGTGGCTGATCAGAGGGGGATTGCAAGGATCTCTTTCCTGGTGCTGAGGCAGGATTCTCTTGCTTTGCCTATGCTTGGATCTGGGTCAGTTGTGAGTGGCAATCCTGGGACAAAAGGAGCACTGGCATGGTGGAGCTTGTGGTGGTGGCAGACAGGGAATCCTCCTCACAGTTCCAAGACAGAAAAGACTGCTTGTGGTCACTCATAGACCAGAGCACAGGCCAGGAAGGAGTAAACACCTCACCCTTGATCTTACCACCTTGAAAGAATGGAAAATTTATGGGTCCCTAGAACTATTTCTGAAAACAGCTACACAAAACCCCCAAAGCTTAAGTCAGTATGTTCTCCACACTGGAAGCAGATTCCTACCTTAAAAAAGAGTTTATAACTCAAGTAATTGTCTGTGATCATGAGCAAACAGCACAAAAAAAGGAAGACCACAGAATCTTACTTTGGTGACAAAGAAGTTCAAAACATACAACCTGAAGAAGACAGCAAAGTCAAAGCTCCTACATCCAAAGCCTCCAAGAAAAATAAGAATCAGTCCCAGGCCATGGGAGAGTTCAGAAAGGATTTTGAAAAGCAAGTAAGAGAAGTAGAAGAAAAACTGGGAAGAGAAATGAGAGTGATGCAAGAAAATCATGAAAAATAAGTCAACAGCTTGCTAAAGGAGACCCAAAAAAACACTGAAGAAAATAAAACCTTAAAAAATAGCCTAACCCAAATGGCAAAAGAGGTCCAAAAAAAAAAAAACCAATGAGAAGAAGAATGCCTTAAAAAGCAAAATTGGCCAAATGGGAAAGGAAGTCCAAAAAACTCATTGAAGAAAATACTTCCTTAAAAATTGGAATGGAGCAATTGGAAGCTAGTGACTTTGAGATAAATCAAGACATTGTAAAACAAAATCAAAAGAATGAAAAAAAAATAGAAGACAATGTGAAATATCTCGCTGGAAAAACAACTGACCTGGAAAATAGATCCAGGAGAGATAATTTAAAAATTATTGGACTACCTGAAAGCCATGATCAAAAAAAGAGCCTAGACATAATCTTTCAATAAATTATCAAGACTACTCTGATATTCTCGAACAGAGGGTAAAATAGAAATTAAAAGAATCCATTGATCACCTCCTGAAAGAGATCCCCAAAGGAAAACTCCTAGGAATATTGGAGCCAAATTCCAGAATCAAGGAGAAAATATTGCAAGCAGCCAGAAAGCAACAACTCAAGTATTGTGGAAACACAATTAGGATAACACAAGATTTAGAAGCTTCTACATTAAGGTACCAGAGGGCTTGGAATATGATATTTCAAAGGGCAAAGGAGATAGGATAACAGTCAAGAATCACCTACTCAGCAAAATTCAATATAATCCTTCAGGGGGAAAATGGATATTCAGTGAAATAGAGGACTTTCAAACATTCTTGATGAAAAGGCCAGAGCTGAATAGAAAATTTGACTTTCAAATACAAGACTCAAGGGAATTATGGAAAGGTGAAGAGGAAAGAATAATCATAAGGGACTTATTAAAGTTGAACTGTTTATATTCCTACATGGAAAGATGATATTTGTAACTCATGAGATCTTTCTCAGTGTTAGGGTAGTTGTAGGGAAAAATCATGTGTGTATGTGTATAGATAGATAGATAGATAGATAGATAGATAGATAGATAGATAGATAGATAGATAGATAGATA
>NW_020950792.1:16254347-16269586 GCF_900497805.2 Vombatus ursinus
ATAGATAGATAGATAGATAGATAGATAGATAGATAGATAGATAGATAAAGGGCACAGGGTGAGTTGAAGATGAAGGAATGATACCTAAAAGTAAAATTAAGGGATGAGAGAGGATTATACTAGGAGAAAGAGAAAGGAAGAGGTTGAATGGGGTGAAATATCTCACACAAAATAGAAAAAGCTTTTACAGTGGAGGGGAAGTGGGAAAAGGAGAGAAGGAATTAGTGAATCTCACTCTTATCGAATTTGCCTTAAGAAAAGAATACCATACACACTCAATTGGGTACAGAAATCTATCTTAACTTACAGGAAAATAGTGGAAAGGGGATGGGGGGGATGATAGAAGGGAGGGCAGATTGGGAGAGAGGGTAATCAGAAACAAACACTTCTGAGGACAGACAGGATTAAAAGAGAATAGAATAAATGGAACGGTGGGATAGGATGAAGGGAAATACAGTTAGTTTTTTTTTTATTTTTTCACAATATCACTAGTATTGAAGTGTTTTGCATAACTACACATGTATAACCTGTATTGAATTGCTTACCTTCTCAAGGAGTGTGGGTGGGGAGGGAGGAAGGGAGAAAATTTGTAACCAAAGTTTTAAAAAGAAATGTTAAAAATTGTATTTACATTCAACTGGGAAATAAGATATACAGGCAATGGGGTATAGAAATCTATCCTGCCCTACAGGAAAATAGAAGGGGAAGGTGATAAGAGAAGGGGGGAAGGTAATCAAGGAAGGGTAGATTAGGACAAGGGATATTCAGAATACATGCTATCTTGGGGTAAAGGTAGGGGTGATATGGGGAAAAAATTTGGAACTCAAAATCTTGTAGTGAATTTTGAAAACTAAAAATAAATTAATTAATATTTAATATTAAAAACAATGAAAGCTACTATTTTATACTATATTAAGACAAAGAAAGTGAATGGAAAGAATAACAAAAAACAAAACTGAAAGGACAATTATTTTAAAAATATTAGCATAAGTTAAAAAAACAAATATGAAAAGTATATACCTTTCCATCCCTTAGAATAGGTGAGAGGTCTAAAAGTGCTGTCAATTGTGCATATTTTCAATTTATTTTTCCATGTTTTGAGCAGTTATGATGATTTCTTTTTCTTCTTATCTTTAATATTTCTGTTTTGCTATATATCAGAGGAGGAAAAGAGGAAATCTATTAAGGGGATTTATCATAATATAAAAAAATCAGCAAAAAAATATTTAAAGTAAAATGAAAGAAAAGACCTTACTAGATACAAAACTTTCTTTTAGATTCTGCAGAGATAAAGAAAAAAAATCTGCCTTCAAGAAGCATGCATTCTATTAGGAGTAAAACTATAAAGTTATTAAATAATTTACAAGTATTTAAAAATATATAAAAAGTTCATAGGGATAGGACACTATTCCCTGGGGACAACAACAAGGAAATTTCCCCATATGAGTTGGAAGAGATTTCAAGAATGCTAGGGATTCTATGAGTCATGTCAGGAAGGAATATATTTCAGGCATGAGGAACAGCCTATACAAAGGAAAAGAGGCATGAGATAGGATTATATATATTTTTTTCAGTATTTTATTTTATTTTCCCTAGTTATATGTAAAAATAATTTTAACATACATTTTAAAAACTTTTGAGTTCCAAGTTCTCTTCCTTCTTCCTTCTCCACTCCCTCACTGAGAAGACAAGCATTTCAATATAGCTTCTACGTGTGTAGTCATGCAAAACATTTCCATAATAGTCATGCTGTGAAAGAAAACAGACAAAAAAAAACTCAAGAAAAATAAAAAAAAATTTAAAAAATATGTTTCAACTTGTATTCAGACACCATCAAATACCATCAGTCCTTTCTCTGGGGATGGATAGCATTTTTCATCATAAGTCCTTTAGAGTTGTGTTGGATCATTGTGTTCCTGATAATTCGTAAATCATTCACAGTTGATCATCTTACAATATGGCTCTTACTTTGTATACAGTACTTTTCACTTTGCATGAGGTGATATAAATCTTTAAGGTTTTTCTGAGAGCATACTGCTCATCATTTCTTATATTACAACAGAAAATTCCATCATAATCACACACTACAATTTCTTCAGCCATTGCCCAATTGATAGGAATCCCCTCAATTTCCAATTCTTTGCCTCCAGAAAAGAGCTACTATAGACATTTTTTACATATATGTCCTTTTTTCTTTTTGTTTATCTCTTTTGGGATACAGACCTAGTAGTGGTATTTCTAAGTCAAAGGGTGTGCTTGGTTTTATAGCCCTTTGGGCATAGTTCCAAATTGCTTTTTTTTTGTTTGAAAAGTGATCTTATCCTTTGATAATTTATCAATTGGGGAATAGATCTTATTTTTTATAAATTTGACTCAGTTGTTTACATGTTTCAGAAATGAGGTTTTTATTAGAGAAAATTGCTTCAATTTTTTTTTCACATTTACTCTTGCTAGCTGTATTTCCTTCCATCTTAATCCCCACACTGTTTATTCTATTCTTTCTCTCCTTTCACCCTGTCCCTCCTCAAAGGTGTTTTGTTTCTGACTACTTCCTGTCCCAATACACCCTCCCTTCTATCATGCCTCCCTTCTCTTAGCCATTTCCCCTCTTACTTACCTATAGATTAAAATAGATTTCTATAACCAACTGAGTGTGTATGTTATTCCTTCTTTGAGCCACTTATGATGAGAGTAAGGTTCATTCACTCCTCACACACCTCCACCGTAAAAACTTCTTCTTGGATCTGGTGTGTGAGATAATTTACCCTATTCTTCCTTTCCCTTTCCCTTTCTCTGAGTATATTCCTGCCTCACCTCTTTATTTTTACATATCATTCCTTCATATTCAACTCATACCTCTGTCCATATATACTCCTTCTATGTGCCCTAATAATGAGAAAGCTATGAGTTACAATTATCATCTTCTTATGTGGGGATGTAAGTTTAATTCCCTTATTATTAAGTCTTTTATGATTTCCCTTTCCTATTTACCTTTATGGTTCTCTTGACTCATATTTGAAAGTTAAATTTTCTATTCAGCTCTGGTCTTTTCATTAAGAATGATTGAAAGCCCTCTATCTCAGTGAATCCCATATTTTTCCTGGAGGATTATATTCAATGTTGCTGGGTAGGTGATTCTTGGTTGTAACACTTGCTCCTTTGCCCCCTGGAATATCACAGTCCAAGTCCTCTAATCCTTTAATATAGAAGTTGCTAAATCTTGTATTATCTTGACTGTGGCTTCACTATACTTGAATTGTTTCTTTTTGGTTTCTTGCAATGTTTTCTCCTTAACCTGGAAGCTCTGGAATGTGGCTATTATAATTCTGGGAGTTTTCATTTTAGGAACTCTTTCTGGAGGTTATTGGTGGATTCTTTCAATTTCTTTTTTTCCCCTCTAGTTCTAGGATATCAGGGCAATTTTCTTTGATAATTTCTTGAAAAATGATGCTTAGGCTCCTTTTTTATTATTATGACTTTTCAGGTAGTCTAAAAAATTTTAAATTATCTCTCCTGGATCCATTTTCTAGGTCAGTTGCTTTTTTCAGTAAGGTATTTCACATTGTCTTCTTTATTATTATTATTATTATTATTATCATTTTGGTTTTGCATGTTTCTTGATTTTTCATAAAGTCATTACCTTCCATTTGTTTGATTCTAATTTTTAAGGAATTATTTTCTTCAATGAGCTTTTGTATCTCCTTTTCCATTTCACCATTTCTCCTTTTCAATGAGTTTTTTTTTGTTGTTCTTCAGTTAATTTTTGTGCCTTTTTTTCCATCTGACTAATTCTGCTTTTTAAGGCATTCTTCTCCTCATTGGCTTTTTGTAACTCTTTTACCATTTGTCATAGTCTTTAAGGTGTTATTTTCTTTAGTTTGTATGTGTGTGTGTGTGTGTGTGTGTCCCCTTTACCAACCTGTTGACTTGTTTTCCATGATTTTTCTTGCATTACTCTCATTTTTCTCCCCAATTTTTCCTTTATCTCTCTTACTTGATTTTCAAAATTCTTTCTGAGCTCTTTCATGGCCTGAAACCAATTCATATTTTTCTTGCAGGCTTTGGGTGTAGGAGCTTTGACTTTGTTTTCTTCTTCTGAGAGTGTGTTTTGATCTTCTCTGTCACCATAGTAACTTTCCATGGTCAGAATTTTTTTTCTATTGTTTGCTCATTTTCCCAGCCTTTTACTTTTCTTTTAACTCTTTACTTCAATAGTGGAGGGTGCACTTTCCCAAGCTTTGGGTGTTTTGTGCAGTGGTTTTCAGAGATACTTCTAACTACCTCTGTGGGCTAAAAGCTCAAGAAGCAGCCACTGTAATGGCTGATTCAGTGACTCCCAAGGCCTACTCTTGGTTTGCTGGGGCCCAAGCTTTGCTGGTATAGCCTGCACTGGACTATCTCATTCAGGTGGGATAGACCTTTCCTGCTGACCTAATTTTTCTTGGCCTGGAAAGATATTTCACTCTGTCTTTTTGTTTGTTTTGCCATTCTGGAATTTGTTTAGTCATTATTTTAAGGTATTTGGAGGGGTTTGGGGAGAGCCCTGCCATTTTGGCTCCTGGGATTACATATATGAAGAAGAATATATGTTGAGGTTGTCTGTAATTCCTAACATGCGGAGGGAAATAATGTGAAATCAAATGGTAGATTGGTACCATTTTATGCCAAAGAGAAGGGTTTGTATTTTATAGTATAACAACTGGATTTACTTGCTCAGATGAGCTTTGGGAATATCAGTTTTGTAACTGTGTGAAGTAGTTTGTTTCTTTTTTTTTGGTGGGGGAGGGGTAGACGGGAGGGAGACAGACCCATTGGGAATCTATTGCAGTGGTCTAGAGGGCCTAAACAATAAGTCATTAGAAATTCTCCTAGTGTCCACTCTATGTCAGGGACTGTGCTAAGTGCTAGAAATACAAAGTGTAGGCAGGGGGAACTATCCTTACTCTCCAGGAATTCATGTATTAATGAATTTAGGTGCCATTTATGAGTAAATACAAGGGACGGATATGAGAGATATCATGGAGGTAGAATTGTTAAGACATAGCTGTTTGGATTTGAAATGTTAAAGGGAATGACACATTGAGAATGATACTGAGAAAAAAATTTAAACCATAGTAACTGATGAACTTACCAAAAGAAAAGATACAGAGAGTGAAAAGAACAAAGTTGAAAGCAAATTCTTATCCCAACACATGTTTATTGTTGATAGGGAGTGGCTAGAAAGGTAGAAGGTGAACTTGGGGAGAATGATATTGAGAAAACTCAGAGGGGAAAATATTTAGGAGGAAAGTGGTCAATAGTAGCAAATGAACCAAAGCGGTTTAGCAGGATGATGACTAAGAAAAGGCCACCAGATTTAGCAAATAAGAGATCACACATAACCTTTAAGAAAGAGTTTCATTTGGGTCAGGATATTCATAAGGCAGTTTCAAATGGTTTGAAATTATTTGTTCAAAATTTAACTATTCAACAAAAGAAAAAAAGTTTGGACAATCAAGTAAGTGATCAATAACCTCACCTCTGTATCATTCATTCGTATTTTATTCTAGATGATTGTCTTGATACTAGACAACACAACCTTTAAAACTGAAACACAGTGTTTTAGTGAAGTAATGTGACCTTATCAGGAAGTATCAGCCAGGCAGTAATCATATTATTGGTCAAATCCTCCTTAAATGTTTATTCACAAATAAGAGAGCTCCTTGCTGTCCAATCAGAAACAAACAAAAAATAAATGAAGTACGTGAGTATATCTTAAAGACACCAACACAAAGTGCAAAAACAGACAAGAGAAGACACCATAGAGTTATAGACCATGTTGGCCACAATAACTTGCTTTCTCAGAGATTTCTTCCTATTCCTTTTCTTGATACTAGTTATTCTTACAGTTTCAGAAATAGTAATGGTTTCTTTAAGCTTGCCATTCCCTTAAGAAAACCAGCTAGTACATTACTAAAAGCAGACCTTAGCTAAGCTTCTTAGAGGTTTGCCTATGGTATTCACATCAATTTTTTTGCAACATTGGTCCCCCAATTTTTCCTGCTACTGTTGATTCACATATCCTTGTAAATCATAGGAAATTACTAGAAGATAATATTATATGCAGGAATACCTGTTCATTTAACAACATAGGCCTTGTTGTCAAGATAGCCAACAATAGAAATGAATGTATATGTATTTAAATCCTACATGAAAAATGGCTTCATATTTAGGTAAGTGGAGGACACAGCTTGGAGTAAAGGAAAATCCACTGAACTGAGAATTATGGGAATGGCGTTGTGAAAAGTGTGTTTCATCGTAGTCAGAAGATTTGGGTTCATTCCTAGTTTTGCCACTGTGTGACCTCCAGAAGTAAGTTGCTTAGCTTTCTAGCTCCCAATTTATCAAAAAATGACCCAGGTTCCTGTTTTACCATTAAATTTTTGTGGTACTTTGGGCAAATCATTTGACTTCTCTGGGATTCAGTGTCCTCTTCCATAAAATGTGGTGGTTGTATTAAATGATCTCTTGAGTCTCTTCAATTTCTGAAACTGGATGATTCAGTGGGAGATAGCCTGTAAGTCAAAATTCATTTTAAGGGGCATTAGAAACAACTTTAATGTAATTATACTTACGTTTATTAATCATTAGTACAACAACAAATATACTAAATTGTTTAATTTAGTCAAATCTTTATATTTGTCAAAGATAATGTTAATTTTAAAAACATGTTTATATTCTCTGACTTGTATAGCTATGTGAATAAAGAACATATTTTCTCCACAAGATGGAGCTCTAAATTTAAACAGTGCTCTAGTTTACCTTAAAATACAGAAACTCCTATACCTCTGTTCTATAATTAAAATCTATCATATGGAATAATCAAAGAGTTTTGCTTTTTTCAATTACAAGGCTTGAATGTCTCCTCAGACCTATTACTTAGCTACTGTCTAACCAAAAGGAAAAAAAAATCTGTATTGATATGTTACTAAAGGAATTTAAAACCTATAACTTATAAATTAGACAGTTTCTAAAATTTCTTACAACAAAGTCAGGTTTTTAATATATAAAATTAGAGTTCATTATACCTAAATGTGAATGATCACACCACTGTATGATGTGTAAATTATGGAAACTTCAAAGAATTCCCAGTGACGGAAGCTTATAATGTTGAACATTTCCCCACTTAATTTCTGAAAGCTGTGCTTATTCAAAGAAGGCTCCTGATGTTCATAATTCCAATATGAAAATAAAACAAATGAGAGGAAAATTACTTCTCTGAATAAATGTGCTTTCTTTATACAATATTGCAACCTTTGGAGTCATTGGAAAACAAAATGTTAAATTATGCCGCTTCTATTTCTTAGAACCCCTGTGGAATCTATCTTTCTAACAGCAATCCATAGTTAGAATTTCACCAACACTAAACTAGAAATTTTTTATTTCCTTGAGTTTGGCTTGCAAGTGATGATAACTCATGTCACATTAGAGGAATAGGCCCTAAATTGGGATGTGATCATTTGCAAAGGCAGCAAGACAATGATCTTATGTTCGTGGCATAATTACAATAGCAAACTGTCTTCCATCCAGAAAGGACAATGAGTTGGTTAGTCTGTTTAGATGGCAAGGTGAAACATTCTCAGAACTGGATTGTCAATTAGGTTGAATTAGGGAAACCCTCTTAGCCTTTGTCTGTGTCACTGTCATAGAATAGAGAGACTGTTAAAAAAAAAGACACTTACTTAAAGGATATATTCCTTAATAAGAAGCCAACATTTCCCATGAATGACAGTCTATATATTTTTTTCTCTGTTTCTTTGTTAAGGTCATGACTTTAATTATTATGTAAAGATAGGTGAACTCTGAATATTTTGGGTTTGACTGAAGCCTACAGATCTATGCTCATTTGGAATGCATACCAGGGATTGCATCTCATCGGTGCAAGATTCTCTGGGTCAGATATGTAGGGAAGTGACTAGCATATCCTACTTCTTCCCATGCTAGTATGAGATATTTAACTAAAACAGTTTCTGGGCCTATAGCAAAAAATGAAGAGACATGTTGCAACGCAACAGAGTTCCTTTGACACTGTGACAGGGAAGAAGAGGACCCAAGCTGCTAGGGTGAGTACTGGCAAATCACTTATCTATTAATACTTGTTCTTTTGAGGATCATGCCATCAACCCCCTCTTTACCACATTCCAATATTCTTGTGGAAGAGAAATAAATAAAAAATGGAAGAAGGAAGGATAGTATGTCTTGATAATTAATATGTATTTTATTTTAATTACATTGAGAAATCAAGGAAGTATATTTAAATTCCTCCAGAATTTTCTAGATATATAAAAACACATAAATGGATTTATTCCAAGCTTCATATACATAAGACAGTGTGATATCATGGACAAAGTGATGGTTTCAAAGCCAGGAGGACTTGCATTCAATCCCACTTCTGACACATGCTAAAAGAGTGAGCCTTGAAAAATCTTTTATCCTCTCAGTGTGCTAAGAAATTCTTTGAGATCACAAATTGAAGGGAAAATATCTGAATTGTTAGAAAGATTTTCCTAATCTGGGAATTCCCCATATAAATTAATTCACAAATCCAATTCCTGTCTGTTCATTTGCATGTGTGATGATTGGCTAATTTTGACAACCCAATAGTAGTACAGGGATCATGCTTTGATGATAAAACATTGTTAAGAAAGCAGATATTATCAAGCCTACCTCACCCATGTAATTTTGGTTATCAGCATTCTTGTTAGCTTCTACCAACTGTTCTTAACCATTTTCATATCATGAGTTTGCTTTCTTGTGGGTTGGAAGCAACCCATACATTTCATGTTTTAAGCTCTGACAACTCCAGTGGTCAATAAAATTGGTATCCTATTTATGAGGAAGGAGTCATTTGTGAGTCAAGGGTATTTGTGTTACTCAAAATAGAAAGATTCTTCTGTGCCCTGTAAGGAGCTCCTTCCTGAGACTTAATATCATGGATCAAATTGAGTGTGTGCATCTGAAGGTATGAGGCAAGGTCTTCCATGCACACACTTCACCTCCAATGCCAAATAGAATCCAGCAGCTAACTGAATATATTTCTAATATTGACTGAGCTGGCAATGTTTTAACAAGGGATCCAGTTTTCTGTATGTGTTATGCAGTTTTGATTTTATTTTGTTCCCTTAGTAAAGTACTATGTAAGTCAGGCTAATGAATGTTGGTCATGAAACCTAGATAGAACTCAGGGAAACTAGAAAATAATAGCCAGTGTCTCAAATATTAGTCCCATACTCACCTTAAATACATTATTTTGTTAAGTCTTCCACCAATCAAGCTTCAGCTACCTCTCTATTTAAAGCTTTCCTGAACATTAGTAAGATAGAAAACAAGCAAATAACATTTTAATATGCAAAAGTAGAAATTCAAGTAACCATGTCTTATGATAGACATGATCTAGGGTTTTGAAAATCTAATTACACAGTTGTTATTTGTCACCGTCTCTGCTTCCCCATTCACCACACCAAGTTCTATTGCAAAATGGAAATAAGGAAAACAGTGGAATGTATGATGCTGTATTATTAATGACCAAATGGTTCCTTTGGGGCCGTATGGTAATGGTTTTCCAGAAGCAGCCAACATTATTTCAACCTCATTGCAATTAAGTGTAAAGGCAAAGCACAAATAAGGAAAGAGAGGGAGACCTTTCTCCCCAGTTCCTCCTGCCCTGGGCCATTGGTAAGGTTCTATAAGTAGCCTAAAATACACTGCTGCTATCTCATCATTTTCATGCCACACTCCACCCTTAACTCTTCTCCAAACATATCTCCCCTTGTTTTCCCCTTTACTACTCTAGTTTTAAGAAGATTAATTAAAGCAACACTACTGTTCCTAGGAAAGTCAGTTCAATCTATTGCCTTATGACTGTACTCACCACCTCAATGAGTTTTCAGGCCCCTCAGCTCTTCCCTGGCCACAGTTCTCTTATTCATTGTCTCTTCATTCATTAGAAAGTGAACATCTTGAGGGCACGGACAAACTTCTTTCTGTATTCATATCACTGATGCATAGCACAGTGCTTGCCATATAGTAGGTGCTTAATAAATCTTTTGTTTTCATTCAAAAGAAAGAAGAAAGATAGAAAAGTGAGAAGAATGAGGAGAGGTGAGAGCAAGGGAGGAGGGAGGAGAGAGAGAGACAGAGAGAGACAGAGAGACAGAGAGATCATTGGAATTGATTGTAAAAAAGTCTAATTCAAGTTAGTGATTATTTGCCTATAAACACTCCCTTAATTTATTTTTTTTTGCTGAATTTTTTCTGATTCAGATATTTTGCAAAATGTACCTTTTGTGTTTTGCCTCCTTGATTATCTCTCATAACCCCTACAGAAAACTGAAACTAATCATTGGGAAGTGGTCTTACCCAGACACATTCACCATGTAAATAGGAAACCACAGCATAAGATGGCTGCATAGTTTACATGAGAGTAATAAAAAAGATAAGCTGAAAACCTCCTTACTATATGACATATCAGTCAGCTTCTAACAATTCATTTCTCTGAAATCCAAATCTAAGCAAATATATTGAAAATGGTGTGTTTATGTCCATATTCACCAGTTTAAACCTTCCTTAAAGAGTAGTCTTTGAATAGAAATTAATACAATCTCTCTCTCTCTCTTTATCTCTCTCTCTCTCTCTCTCTCTCTCTCTCTCTCTCTCTCATACACAGAATCATATCATATTGGATTAGAGGAGAAAAAATTCTGCCTTTGTGATAACAAAACTCAAAATAATGGTATTAAATGCCTCAAATAATTTTTGATTTAATAAAATCTCTCCAATTTAATCTACATCTTCAAATCAGATACATGAACTTTTGTTGCATTATGTTTCTTTACTGATGAGATCATATTTCCACATAACTTTTTTTTTAACTTACCAATCAACCCGTGTCTCCTTCAGAGTACAGGTGGAATTCCAACCCTCTGCCTAAGTACTACATTTCTCATTTATCTTGATTCTTTATCAGTAAAAGCAGGAATCAGAGTAAATTACTTCTTAAACCCCTGTAAATATTTATGTATCACTGCATGAATCTATGAATCCTATAGCGCTTATTATTTTTGCTAGCAAAATGAATTCTTTAGTACATATTGTCTGTAATTGTTAGTTAACTTTCCATGTGTGTTGGCTTTATCTGATGATTAAAAAACTAATTTCTTGAAAGTGAGCATCTCTAATTATGGGTACTTCAGTCATCTGAGTAGGTAGGTGGTACACTGGATAGAATGCTGTACCTAGAGTCAGGAAGTTTTAACTTTCTGAGTTCAAATCTGGCCTCAGACACTTTATTAGCTTGTGACCCTGGGCAAGTCATTTAAACTTGTTTGTCACAGTAAAATGAGCTGGAGAAGGAAATAGCAAATCATTCCAGTATCTTTGCCAAGAAAACACCCAATGGGGTCAGAATGAGTCAGACAGGATTGTAAATTAATGACTAACAATAACAATGACAATAACAACAACAACAAAAGAAACCACAAGTAGTTAATAAATTCCAGTCATTGTGTTAAGCACTAGACATACAAAGAAAACCCACCCTCCAAAGAAGAGTCCATTCCCTCTAGGAGTTGACATACTAATTAGGGAAACAACATGCAAACAAATGGATATTTTCCCAGTATATAAATCAGATATATGCACAATAAATAAAAGGTAATCTCAGAGGAAAAGTCAATCCAATTTAGACAGGTGGGGATAAAAAAATACTTTCTGCAGAAGATGGGATTAAACTAATTCTTTCAGGAAACCAAGGAAACTAGGAGGTGGAGGTCCAGAGTAGAGCATCTCTAGATTTGAAAGACATGTAGTACAAAGGTAAAGAGATAGAAGATGGGGTGTCTTGAGGGGAGACAAGCAAGTAGGGAACTATATTAGGATTATAAAATGCATGGGTGGCAGGAGATGTGGAGATGGAGGAGTGAAGTATAAGATGATTTGAAAGCTAAAGAGGGGTTAAAAAGGACTTTAAATATCAAAATAGTTTATATTTCATCCTGAACATAATAAGAAGCCACTAGAGTTCATTCTGTGCTAAATTTCATTGAACTTTTGCTTTAGAAAAATCATCTTGGCATCTGTATGTGGGATGGATTGGAGTCGAAACATGCTTGAGGCAAGAATCAATTAAAAGCCCACTGCCATTGTCCAGGTGATTGGTGATTAGGGCCTAAAGTAGATTGTCAGTTATATGAGGGAGATGTGTATGAGAGACTTTGTGAAGATAAAAAAAAATAACAAGATTTGCTAGTCAATTAGATAAGTGGAGTAAATAAGAGTGAAAAGTGGAAGATAACACTGATTTTGTGAGACTTGGAGGATTGTGATGCCTTTCATAGAAATAGAATCACTAGAGTTAAGGGTTTTTTTGGGAGGAAAAATGATTCTGCTTTGGACATGATGAATTTGAAATACCTTTAGGTACATCCAATTGGATACATGATATGCAAAAATATCTCAAGAGAAAGATGCACATTGGACATATCAAACTGTAAATCATTGGCATAAAGATAAGATTTGAACCACTAGAAGCTGAGTGAGATACTATTGAAGAAGATGACTTAATACAGAGCCTTGAGGCTCATGGCTGTTGGACATTATGCTGATGAAAAATTAGGATGGAAGAATGAAGTCTGAGGAGTATAGTGGGGAGAACAACAAAAAGCAACTATTTTCATGATAACCTAGAAAGTAAGAGTATCCAGAAGGTGAAGATAATCAACAGGGTCAAATACTAAAGAGAAATCAAGGAGGATGAAGCTTGAGAAAAGGTCAATATATTTGGAAATTAAGTAATCATTGGTATTTTTGGAGAAGACTGTTTCAGCTGAGTAATGTCAGAAAACAAACTGAAGAAGATTTAGAATCAAGTAGGAGTAGAGGAAGTAGAGGGATCATAAGAGCATAATGAAACCTAATCATACCTTTTTATCACCAATAACTCTTGCTTATTCAAGTCCATAAATGCTCCAAAGAGGATTCTTGAAATAGACTAAACATCTTCATTTGGATCTTTGCAGGTTTTATTGTATAAATGAACTGTTCATTATTAAACCTTGTTCTTGCTACATAATTAATAGCCTTATCTTTTATAGTCACATATTTCTTGGATAATATTCTTTATATGTGTGTACACACACACACACACACACACACACACACAGAGTCTATTGATTACCACAGAAAATATATGTTATCATCAGGACAATAGACACATTTCTTCAATTTTTTTCTTTAACTATCCTAAAAAGAATATTAGGCCATCTCTTTGAGGTAATCATGAATTTCATTGAAGAAGATTTGTAATGTTCAGAATTTTGATGGAATCAACACACTTGACATTAAGAATCAAAGTATTATTATAAGGATTTTATTAAAATGGAAAAAAAATATCTAGACTGTGGTCCAGGAGACGGTTCAGTAGATAGAGAGCTATGCCTATAGTCAAAAAAACCTTAGTTCAAATCGAGCTTCAGACTCTTAGTACCTGTGTGATCATGAGCAAGGCATTGAATCTCTGTCTACCTCAGTTTTCTTAATTGTAACATGAGAATACTAATGGCACCACTTTGCAGGGGGTGTTTAAAAGCTTAAATGACATAATATTTTTGAAGTTCTTAGCATAACTCCAGGCACATAATAGTCACTACATGTCTTTAAAAATGAAAAGTTATCTAGTAAGAGCTAAAATAGTCATAGAAACATTAAATTGAGAATAACAACAAAACTTTAAATAGCTCATGCATCAAATATTTAGAAAATGGCTGAACAAATTGAGATATTAGAATTAATATTAGAATATTTTTCCACTAAATTTTTTAAAAATGTAATGATAATCTTACAAGAGATGAAAGTGGAATTAGAATAATATATGCTAACTACAACTATGTAAAAAAACAACAAGAGAATATAGTAAAATACAAAGAAAAAATATCAGAATGGGATATAATATCAAACACTATGGTTATTTATTACGGTTGAAATTTTCTTTTTAAAAAACATATTTAAATAATTAGGAGTATATGTTTTATGAATGCTCTTTAAAAGTGTTTTCTCACTTGAACATTTTCATTTATGGGTATTGAGTTTAAAGTTTTAAAATATACAAAACAATACATGGTAAAGTAGTTTTTTTTTTAATGGACAGAATTAAAATTTGAGTAGATAGTAAAATCTTAGTGACTTGATAAATTACCAAGTGCTATAAGTACCACAGTTTCCTAATGAAAAGAAATACACAGGATAATGAGATAACAAACACATTTTTGAGGTTTTGTTGTTGATGTTTCAGTCATGTCTGATTCTTCATAACCCCATTTGGGGTTTTCATGTCAAAGACACTGGAGTGGTCTGCCATTTCCTTCTACAGCCCATCTTGCAGATGAGGAAACTGAGGCACTTAGGGTAATATGACTTGATCAGCGCCACAGTGCTAGTAAGTGTCTGGGGGCCTGATTTGAAATAATGGAGATGAGTCTTCCTGATCCAAAGCACATTGGGCTATCCACTGTGCCAACTATTATTTATATATGTTGTACCTTTTGAACTAAATTATAAGCTTTATGAGGCAAGGATTGTGTATTACACTTTCATATTTTCCATTGGGCCCAACAGAGTGCTTATCAGTATTATTATAATATCTCTCACCCAGGAACACTCCAAAGAATAGATTAAGACTAAGGCCAATGATGTAACTACTCCTTTAGGATCATAGTTTTCCAACATTTTGATATGAGATCATTTAAAAAAAACAGTCTTGAAGATTTTATTGAAACATTTTAGTGAAAACAGTATGAAAAAGCACTGGAAAGGAGAATGATTGAGCCTTTCCTTTTCCCTGGACATAAAGAAATATTCATAAAATGAAACCTGTGATTTGCTGAGGGCAGCAAATATTTAACTAGGATGGGGAGGGTAATTGTATTCATCAGAGTATAGTTACTCATCATAGGCTACTTCCTATGAAGATGAGCTTTCAACCAGACCCATTCCAATTGGGCAAATGTTCAAACACCTTGGAAGTGATGGATATATGGCTATGAATTCTTGCTTACAGGGTACACACAAACCCAGGCTCTCGGTTGACACCTTGGAATCCACAACAAAATAGCTTTCTTCTTCTTATTCTTCTTCTTTCTTTTTCTTCTTCTTCTTCTTCTTCTTCTTCTTCTTCTTCTTCTTCTTCTTCTTCTTCTTCTTCTTCT
>NW_020950792.1:16269596-16314154 GCF_900497805.2 Vombatus ursinus
CTTCTTCTTCTTCTTCTTCTTCTTCTTCTTCTTCTTCTTCTTCTTCTCCTCTCTCTCTCTCTTTCCCTCTCTCTCTGTGATGTCTGTCTGTCTTTCTGTCTCTCTGTCTCTCCGTCACTCTGTGAGTCTGTCTCTCTCTTCTTTTCCTCTCTCTGCCTCCCTCTCTGTCTTTCCATTTTTTTATTTTCAAAAAAATCATTATTTTTAACATCCCTTTTTTTTTAAAATTTTGAGTTTGAAATATTTTCTATCCCTCCAGCCCCAACCTCAGCCATTAAGAATCAAGAAATATGATATTAATTATACATTAATTATTAATTATACATAATTATACTGGGTGTTATCATGTCTGTTGCACCAGACTGAGAAAGGAGTGAAGTTCAGTGTGGGCCATGCAGGCAAAGAACGGGTCCCACAGAACTTGAAGTAGGCCTTAGGAGACTCAATCACGGGGCAATTGTTGTGGTTTCCAGACTTCTCAATGCATAAATGCCAAAGAAAACTTAGAAGGTCAGTTGGAAAGGTCTATTGGAACTAGGTGAGAGAGGAGTGGGCCCCAGACATTGTCCTAGCACAGCCCCAGGGCAGCAGGGCTTTCAAGAATTCCTGAAAGTCTTCTATTTCACAGAATGTCCAATTTTCCCCTGAAGGATTATACTCAGTTTTTCTGAGTAGGTGATTCTTGGCTGTAATTCTACCTCCTTTGCCCTCTGGAATATCATATTCCAAGCCCTCTGTTCCCATAGAGTAGAAGCTGCTAAATCTTGTGTTATCCTAGTTGTGTTTCCACAATACTTGAATTGTTGATTTCTGGCTGGTTGCAATATTTTCTCCTTGACCTGGCAACTCTGGAATTTGGCTACAATATTCCTAGGAGTTTTCCTTTAGGGATCTCTTTCAGGAGGTAACTGGTGGATTTTTTCCATTTCTATTTTGCCCTCTGGTTCTAGAACATCAGGACAGTTTTCCTTGACAATTTCTTGAAAGATGTTGTCTGGGCTCTTTTTTTTTTTTTTTGATCATGAAGTTCAGGTAGTCCAAATAATTTTAAATTCTCTCTCGTGGATCTATTTTCCAGGTCAGTTGTTTTTCCAATGAGATATTTTACATTACCTTCTACTTTTTTTCCATTCTTTTGGTTTTGATTTATAGTTTCTTGATTTCTCATAAAGTTATTAACTTCTATTTGGTCTATTCTAATTTTTAAGGAAGTATTTTCTTCAGTGAGCTTTTGGACTTCCTTTTTCATTTGGCCAATTCTGCTTTTTAAGGCATTCTTCTCTTTTATCTATCTATTTATTTATTTATTTTTATTAATAAATTTATTTATTTTTGCTGTCAACATTTACTTCCACAAGATTTTGAGTTCCAAATTTTCAACCCATCTTATCCCTCCCCCACCCCAAGATGGCATGCATTCTGAATACTCCTTTCCCTAGTCTGCCTTCCTTTCTATCTCTACCCCCCTTCTCTTATCCCCTTCCCCTTCTCTTTTTCTATAGGGCAGGATAGATTTCTGTACCCCATTTCCTGTATTTCTTATTTCCCAGTTGTACATGAAAACATTTTTTTAAACACGTGTTTTTAAAACTTTGGGTTCCAAATTTTCTCCCTTTTCCCTTCCCACCCACCCTCATTGAAAAGGCAAGCAACTCAATATAGGTTATACATGTGCAGTTATGCAAAACACTTCCATAGTAGACGTTCTGTGAAAAACTAACTCTATTTCCCTTAATCCTATCCTGCCCTGCCCCCATTTATTCTGTTCTTTCTTTTGACCCTGTGCCTCCTTAGAAGTATTTGCTTCTGATTACCCCCTTTCCCAATCTGCCCTCTTCTCTATCATCCCCTTACTCTCTTGTCCCCTCCCCCCCCAGTTTCCTGTATGGTAAGACAAATTTCCATACTCAATTGAGAGTGTATGTTATTCCCTCCTTAAGTCAAATCTTATGAGAATAAGATTCACTCATTCCCTCTCACTTTCCCCCATTTCCCCTCCACTGTAAGAGCCTTTTCTTTTCTGTTTTTTTTTTGTGAGATAATTTAGCCCATTCTACCTCTCCCTTTCTCCTTCTCCTAGTATAATCCTATCTCACCCCATGAGTTTATTCTCCAGATATGACCCCTTTTATCTTCAACTTATCCTGTGCCCTCTATCTATCTATCTATCTATCTATCTATCTATCTATCTATCTATCTATCTATGTATCTCTCTCTCTCTCTATCTATCTACATACATATAATTATTTCCCTCCAACTACCCTAATACTAACAAAGGTCTCATGAGTTACAAATATCATTTTTCCATGCAAAATGGAAAAAGTTCAACCTTAATAAGTCTCTTATGATTTTCTCTTTCCAGTTTACCTCTTCATGTTCTACTTGAGTCTTGTATATGGAAATCAAATTTTCTATTCAGCTCTGGTCTTTTCATCAAGAATGCTTGAAAGTCCTCTATTTCACTGAATGACCAATTTTTCCCTGAAGGATTACACTCAGTTTTGCTGGGTAGGTCATTCTTGGTAGTAATCCTATCTGTTTTGCCCTCAGGAATATTATATTCCATACCCTGCAGTCCCTTAATGTAGAAGCTGCTAAATCTTGTGTTATCCTGATTGTGTTTCCACAATACTTGAATTGTTTCTTTCTGGCTGCTTGTAATATTTTCTCCTTAACCTGGGAATTCTGGAATTTGGCTACAATATTCCTAGGAGTTTTCCTTTGGGGATCTCTTTCAGGAGGAAATTGGTGGATTCTTTCCATTTCTATTTTGCCCTCTGGTTCTAAAATATCAGGGCAGCTTTCCTTGATCATTTCTTGAAAGATGATGTCTAGGCTCTTTTTTTGATTGTGGCTTTCAGATAGTCAAATAATTTTTAAATTCTCTCTCCTGGATCTATTTCCCAGGTCAGTTTTTTTTTTTCAACAAGATATTTCACAATGTTTTCTAATTTTTCATTCTTTTGTATTTGTTTTACAGTGTCTTGATTTCTCATAGTCACTAGCTTCCAATTGCTCTATTCTAATTTTTAAGGAAGTACTTTCTTCAGTAATCTTTTGGAATTCCTTTTCCATTTGTCCAATTTTGCTTTTTAGGGCATTCTTCTCCTCATTGGCTTTTTGGACCTCTTTTGCCATTTGGCTTAGGCTGTTTTTTAAGGTGTTATTTCCTTCAGTATTTTTTTGGATCTCCTTTAGCAAGCTGTTGACTTGTTTTTCATGATTTTCTTGTATCACTCTCATTTCTCTTCCCAGTTTTTCCTCTACTTCTCTTACTTGCTTCTCAAAATCTCCTTTGAGCTCTTCCAAGGCCTAGGACTGATTCATATTTTTCTTGGAGGCTTTGGATGTAGGAGCTTTGACTTTGTTGTCTTCTTCTGGTTGTATGTTTTTATCTTCTTTGTCACCAAAGTAAGATAATATAGTCTGACTCTTTTTGCGAGGTTTGCTCTTCATCCCAGCCAATTACTTGTGTTTTAAACTCTGTTAAGGTAAGAGTCTGCTTCCAATGTGGAGGATGTACTGTCTCAAGCTTCAGGGGTTTGTACAGCTGTTTTCAGAGATACTTCTAGGGACCTGAAAATTTTCAGTTCTTCCAAGGTGCTATGATAAAGGGTGAGATGTTTCTTCTCCACCACCACAACAAGCTCCACCATGCCAGCACTCCTTCTCTCCCCAGGACTGCCCCTCAGAACTGTGACCCAGAACTAAGTATGGACAAAGCAAGAGATTACTGCCTCAGAACTGGCAAAGAGATCTCTGCAATCCCCCTCTGATCAGCCACTTGATTCCTCCTCAGTCTGTCAGTTGGAAGCTCAGGAGGCAGCCACAGCCCATGCTCATAACTTGTGGCTGGAACCTAGATTCTCTCTCACCACAGTCACAGACTTTTCCCACTGACATTCCAAGTTGTCTTTCACATTCATGGTTTGAGAAGTTTGGAAACCACCACAGCTGTCAGTAATTCATTCCTCTGAGGCCTGCTTCAGGTTCACTGAGGCCTGTGCGCCCACACAAACTGTGTTACTCTCCCAGCGTGATGTGATGTACCTTTCTGATCAACCATCCAAGTTGTCTTGGGCTGGAAATTTGTTTCATTCTTTTTGTGGGTTCTGCTGCTTTAGAATTTGTTTAGAGACATTTTTTTACAAGTATTTGGAGGGTTTGGGGGAGAGCTCAAGCAAGTCATTGCTTTCCCTCTGCCATCTTGGCTCTGACCCCCTCCCCATTCTTCTCCTCATTGGCCTTTTGGACCTCTTTTGCCATTTGGGTTAAGCTATTTTTTAAGGTTCATTTTTTATTTTCTTCAGTATTTTTGGGGTCTCCTTTACAAGCTGTTGACTTGTTTTTCATGACTTTCTTGCATCACTCTCAATTCTCTTCCCAGTTTTTCCTCTACTTCCCTTACTGTCTTTTTAAAATCCTTTTTGAGCTCTTCCATGGCCTGAGACCAAGTCATATTTTTCTTGGTGGCTTTGGATATAGGAGCTTTGACTTTATTGTCTTCTTCTGGGTGTATGTTTTCATCTTCTTTGTCTCCAAAGTAAGATTTTATGGTCTGACTTTTTTTTTTTGTTCTGTTTGCTCATGTTCCCAGCCAATTACTTGACTATTAAACTCTTTGTTAAGGTAGGGATGTGCTTCCAGCGTGGAGGATGTACTGTCTCAAGCTTCAGGAGTTTTGTGCAGCTGTTTTCAGAGATACTTCTGGGGCCTGTAAATTTTCAGTTCTTCTGAGGTCTTATGATCAAAGTTGAGGAGTGTAAATTACTCCTGTCCTGGCTCACTCTCTAATCTATGAGTGACAACAATCAGTCTTTTCTGCCTTGGAATTGTGAGGAGGATTCCCTCTCCACCCCTGCCACTAGCTCTGCCAAACCAGCACTCCTCCTCTCTCCAGAACCACCACCTAGGACTGCAACCCAAATCCAAGCACAGGCAGAGCAAGAGAATCCTGCCCTAGTGCCAGTAAAGATATCCCTACAATCCCACTCTGATCAGCAGCTTGATGCCCCCACTGTCCATGGGCCAAGAGCTCCAGAAGCAATCACTGACACTATGGCCACCACCCCAGAACTGTGCTAGGACCAGCTGAACCATGATCTTCTCTCACCCAGGTCTGACAGATCTTTCCCACTGACCTAAATTTTTTTGATGTTTGTGGGTTAAGAAGTCTGGCAACCACCACAGTTGCCTCTGATTCCATCCCCTGAATCCAACTACAGGTTTTTTTGGCACTGTTGTTGCTGGCACAGGCCATGATGAACTTCACTCCTCTCCCAGCTTGGTGCAATAGACCTTTCCAATCAACCATCTAGGAAATTTGTTTCACTCTGTCTTTTTGTGGGTTCTGCTGCTCCAGAATTTGTATAGAGCCATTTTTTACAGGTATTTGTAAGGGTTTGGGGGAGAGCTCAACCAGTCCCTGCTTTTACTGCGCCATCTTGGCTCCACTCCTTGACGATCAAATTTTCTATTTAGCTCTGGATTTTTTATCAGGAAAATTTGGAAGTCTTATATTTCATTGAATATCCCTCTCCTCTCCTAAAAGATTTTCCTTAATTTTTCTGGGCAATTGATCCTTGGTTGGAATTCAAGTTCCTTTTCCTTATGAAATATCATATTCTAAGTCCTCTGATCCTCTATTGTAGAAGGTGCTAGGTCCTGCGTAATTCTGACTATGGTACCATGATACTGAAATTCTTTCTTTCTGGGTGCTTAAAGTATTCCAGGCTCTTTTTTTTTCATCTTGGCTTTCAGGTAGACCAATAATTTTTAGTTTATCTCTCCTGGATCTATTTTCTAGGTCAGTTGTTTTTTCTAATGATGTATTTTACATTTTCTTCTTTTTTTTTCGTTATTTTTATTTTGTTTGACTTATTCTTGATGTCTCATAAAGTCATTAGCTTCTCCTTGTCCAGTTCTAATTTAAAAAAAAATGTTTTCTTTAGTTAGCTTTTTTTTTTTTAATTTCCTTTTCCATTTAGTCCAGTGCTACTTTTCAAAGAGTTTTTCTCTTCAGTAAGTTTTGTACCTCCTTTTCCATTTGGCTATTCTACTTTTTAAGGAGTTGTTTCCTTCAGTGGATTTTTTTTTTCCATTTGGCCCACTGTAATTTTTAAGTAATTATTTTCTACAGTTAATTTTCACCCTTTCTTTTTCAAGCTGTTAACTCTCTTTTGCATATCTCTCATTTCTTTCCCAAATTTTTCCTCTACCACTCTTATTTAACTTTTAAAATCCTTCTTGAATTCTGCCAAGACTTTTTGGGCTTGAGACCAGTTTATATATTGTCTTCAAGGTTTCAGATGTAGGCTGAGTTTGTGTTTTGTTCTTCCCTATCCCCACAAAAACAATTTATGGGATCATGTTGGCTTTTTTCTCATCCTGTTTGCTTATTTCCTAGCTTTTTAAGTTGAACTCTGCTTCTGGGCTATAGGGAGCACTGTCCCAAGCTTCTTGTGTTTGAAGCCTATGGCCTGGTCACTGGCTTTGTGCTGTCAGCTGGAGGCTGTAGGGGTCTATCAACTTACCTGGTGCTGAGCTGGGGTCCCATTGGTGGTTTCTGGTGTCTGCTGAGGCCAGGTGTTCTTTATTTTTTTTTTCATTTTCCTAGGGCAACACTGAATCATGTGGAGGTCTGGCTGTTGAAGGATGCCTGGCCATCCTGGGCTCTGCTGGAGCAAGGGGAGGTCCAGCTGCTGGAGGACATCTGCCTGCCCAATTCTGTGCTAGGGCACAGGGAGGGCCTTCAAGTTATAGTCTGTTGATTTCCCTATGTATGCTAAGGTATGCATGGGGTCCTGGTGTTAGTATTTGCCTACTCCACCACCCTGGTGCTCAGGATCTCCCACTGTTTGCTGAAGTGGGGCTTGCCACAGGCTTGCTGGAATACTTTCTGTCCTGGAATGCTCTGACCCTTTCCTTCACTGAAATAGACCTTTCTTGGATCATCCACAGTTCCCAGCCTGAGACTGCTCCACCCCAGCTTTCTGATGGCTCAGCTGTTCTGTTTGGTTTTATTTTTCCCCTAGGGCACTATTTTTTTTGTTTTTAGAGCTCAATATAGGAGGGCAACAATGACTTACTGCTTACTCTGCCATCATGGCTCTTGGAAGTCCTAGATTATTATTTTATAATTATTTTTAATCTATACTTACCCAGCACCTCATTAAAGGTGATTTTTATTGCATTATAATCTGAAAAGAGTGCATTTAATATTTCTGCATTTGGCTATGAGGATTTTATGCCCTAATACATAGTCAATTTTAGTGAAACTACCATGTACAGCTGAGAAAAGGATATGTTGCTTTTATCCCTATTCAGTTTTCTTTAGAGGTTTATCATATCTAACTTTTTAAAGATTTCATTCATCTTCCTGACTTTTTTTTATTTTATAGTTAGATTTATCTAACTCTGGGGAAAAAAAAGTTGAGGTCTACCAACACTAGTATAGTTTTCCTGTCTTTTTCCTCCTGTAATTCATTTAATTTTTCATTAAAAATTAGGATGATATGTCATTTGGTGCTTATATTTAGTATTGATATTGCTTCACTGTCTATAGTAGCTTGTAGGAAAATCTAATTTCTCTGCTTATCCATTTTAATTAGAACTATTTTTGCTTTTTCTTTGCCTGAGATAATGATTCCTCCATGGCCTTTTTTATTGCAGCTGAAGCATAACACAATCTGTTTCAGTTCCATATCTTAACTCCTTTTGTCTTTCCCACTGTTTCAATTCTGTTTCTTGTGGACAATATAGTGTTGGATTCTGTTTTCTGAATTAATTCTTCTTTTTCTTTCCATTTTATGGATGAATTTATCACATTCACATTTATACCTATGGTCACTAACTATGGATTTTCCTCCGTTTTATTTTCTTCTGTTTTACATTCTCTCTGTTTATCCTGTTCTTCCTCTAAAAGTCTATTTTTACTTTTCACCACTGCTTTCTTTTATTTGCCTTTCCCTTCCCCCCATAGCCACTTACTCATGTCCCATTTCCTTCCTACTTCCTTGTTGGGTAAGATATATTTTTATTACCAATTGTATATATGCACATATATATGTGTGTATTATATATGCATGCATATATAAATATAGCTCTTTGAAACAATTTAGATATAAGTGAGGTTCAAGCATTGCCAACCACCCCACCTATCTTTCCCTACATTGCTGAATCTCTTCCTTGTGTACCTCTTTATGTAAGATAATTTTCCCCATTTTTCCTCTCCATTCTGTTTCTTCTAGGGTATCTCTCCATCTTACCTTTTGCATCATCTCAAAATAATTGATTCATTCTCATGCCCACTTTTTAAAAAAAAAATTTGTTTTGGTGAGGCAATTGGGGTTAAGTGACTTGCCCAGTCACACAGCTAGTGAATATTATGTGTCTAAGGCCAGATTTGAACTCAGGTCCTCCTGACTCCAGGGCTGGTGCTCTATCCACTGTGCCACCTAACTGCCCCCCCATGTCCACTGTCAATGTAGAATTCATCTAACTGCCCTAAATATTATAAAGTTCTTAGAAGTTGAATTTATCTCCTTCCTATGTAGAAAGGTAAAAAAAAAAATTAGCCTTATTGTTTTCCTTATGATGTCTCTTTAATGTTTACCTTTCTTGCTCCACTTAAATCTTGTATTTGAAATTCACATTTTTTTATTTGGCTCTGTTCTTTTCATCAGGCATTCCTGAAAATCCTCTATTTAATTAAATCCATTTTTTTTTTTTACCTTTAAGGATTATACTCAGTTTTGCTAGGTAGGTTATTCTTGGTTGCAATGCCAACTCTTCTGCTTCATGGAATATCATATTCTAAGTCCACTACTCCTTTAAGATTGTAACAGCTAAATTTTGTATGATATTGACTGTTGCTCCATTGTATTTGAATGATTTCTTTATGACCATTTGAAGCATTTTATCTCTAACTTTGGAGCTCTATAATTTGGCTGTAATGTTCCTTGTGTTTATTTAGGGATCATTTTCAGGTGGTGATGAGTGGATTTTTAAAAATTTCTATTATTTCTTCTAGTTCAATAATATTTTGGCAGTTTTTGTGATAATTTATTGAAATATGATGTCTAGACTTGTTCTTTCATCATAGTTTTCAGGTAACCAAATAATTTTTAAATTATCTCTCTTAAATCTATTTTAATTTTTAATGATATTTTATTTTCCATAATTACATTTAAAAACAATGTTAACTTTTTTTTAATTTTAAGTTTATATCCTGTCCCTCCCCATTTTTTCTCCCATCCCTGAGATGGTAAGGAATCTGATAAAGGTTATTCATGTGCAATCATGTAAAACATATTTCCATATGAGTTATTTTGTGGGGGGAAAAACCTGAAACAAAAAAAAATATAATAAAAAAGGAAAGAAAGTGAAAATCATATATTTCTGTCTCCATTTAGAATCTATCAGTTTCCTACCACCACCCCCCAGTGGCAGATAGCATCTTTCATTATGAGTTTGCTGGGTTTGTCTTGGATTGTTGTATTGCTGAGAATAGCTAAGTCATTCACAGTTGTTCTTCATACAATATTGTTATTACTATTTACAGTGTTCTATTGTTTCATACTGCTTCAGTTCATGTAAATCTTTCTAGGTTTTTCTAAGAATATTGCTTGTCATTTCTTATAGCACAATGTAATCCATCAGAATCATACACCACAACTTGTTCAGCCATTTCTCAATTGATGGACATCCCCACAATGTCTAATTCTTTCCCACAATGAAGGAGCTACTACAAATATCTTTATATATATATTAGTCCTTTCCTTCTTCTATTTCATATTTTCAGGATATAGACCTATTAGTGTTTATTTTTTTTAATTTTTGCTGGGTTAAAGGGTATACACAGTTTTCTAGCCCTTTGAGCATAGTTCTGAATTGCTATGCAGCATGATTTAATCATTTAATAACTCCACCAGCAGTGCATTAGTGTCATAATTTTCTCATATCCCCTCTAACATTTATCATTTTTTTAAATTTTCTGTCACTTTAGGCAAGCTGATAGGTATGAGGTGCTAACTCAAAGTTGTTTTAATTTGCATTTCTCTAATCAATAGTGTTTGGGGGCATTTTTTCATATGACTATAGATAGCTTTGTTTTCTTTGTCTGAAAACTGTTTCTTCATATCATTTGACCATTTATCACATGGGGAATGACTTGCATTCTTATAAATATGACTCAATTCTCTATATATTTGAGAAATAAGTCATTAACTTGGTAAAAAAAATCTAATTAAGTGGAGAAAGGGATTGTACTGGGAGAAGAAGAAAGGAGGAAGCAGACAAAGATAAACTACATCACATGAAAAGCACAAAAACCAAATGCAGTTGAGGGAAAGAAGGGAGGGAGATGAGCATTGTTTGAACCTAATTCTCATCACATTTGGTTCAAAGAGAGAATAATATAATTGGCTAGGTATAGAAATCTAACTTGCTCTGTAGGCAGTAGAAAGGGTAAAAGGAAAAGAAAATTGAGGGGACTAATAGAAGGGAGGGAAAACTGATGGAGAAGGTGGGTGAAACCAAAACCCTACTGAGGAGGTAAAGGAAAAAAAAGAGAGAAAAAGAAAGCATAAACAAGGGGGGAGGGGAATAGGATGGAGAAGAAGACACAGATAGTAATCATAACCATAAAAGGGAAACAGATATCAGAATGGATTAAGAACCATAAACCTGCAATGTATTGCACACATCTGATGCAGAGGGATACACACAGAGTAAAGATAAAAGATTGAAGCAGACTATATTATGCTTCAGCCGAAGGAAAAAAAAAAAGCAGGGGTAGCAATCCTGATCTCAGAAGAAGTAAAAGCAAGAATAGATCTAATTAAAAGAGATAAGGAAGGAAACAACATCTTGCTGAAACGTAACATAGATAATGAAGTAATATCATTGCTAAACATACATGCACCAAGTGGTATAGCAGCCACATTCTTAGAGGAGAATTTCAGGGAGTTACAGAAAGAAATAGACAGCAAAACTATACTAGTAGGGGATCTCAATCTCTCCCTCTCTGAACTAGATAAAATCTAACCACAGAATAAACAAGAAAGAAATCAAAGAGATCAATACAATCTTTTAAAAGTTAAATACGGTTGACCTCTGGAGAAAACTAAATGGGGACAGAAAGGAATATACCTTTTTCTTTATGACAGCTATACAAAAATTGACCATGTACTAAGGCATAAAAACGTGACAGTATGATGCAGAAAGGCAGAAATATTAAATGCATCCTTTTCAGATCATAATGCAATTAAAAAAATATGTAATAAAGGGCCATGGAAAGATAGACTAAAAATTAATTGGAAACTAAATAAATTAATTGGAAACTAAATAATCAGCCAAAGACAAGGTTTATTAGAACATCCACCATATTGAAGGGACTCTTAAGGAGTCTGAACATTAGTAAGCTATTGGCTAGATTTTAAGAATTTGAGCAATGGTAGATTTTAAGAATCTGAGCACTTTAATGGAGACAAGATGGATCTTATATACAGAGAGACTGTGGGAGGCATGTAGGAGTGGCCAAGCACTTTGGGGTGACTGGAGGAGGGTCTAAGGAGATCTGGATGGGAGTGACCAGCAGGCTGGGGTGAACAGAAATCCTAGACCAAGAGGCCAAGGGAGGATGGAGCCTAGTTAGGATTAAGGGTAGAAAATGGCCTGAGGCCATAGGGAAGGGTAACAGATATTGGGCATTGCCACAATGAAAGGCCACTTGATGGGATTATAGCCTTAGGGGAATGCCAGAGATTTGGCCATGTGGAAAAGTTCAGGATTTTTCCTTTTTGGAGTCTAGATCCCATTCTCATCATTCCCCCCTCAAACAAGTGGCACCCAAATTCTTTTGGGTTAAGGGGCAAAGGTCTTGGCTTCTGAAATTGCTTCCTGCCTCAAGGGGGTCCCAAAGAGGAGGTTGACTGGAACCAAGCACAGGCTGCATCCACAGAATGATGGAGGGACATTAGCTGGTACTCGATGTTTTCTATCAACTATAGGTTAATGGGCCGTAGTCTGGAAGACACAAATCAAACAGAAAAGACTGCAGAGCCCAAATGACAGGATAAAACATCCTTAGCTCTGTTTGGATTCAGATAATTCAGCTTTCCAACCATACAGTATCAAATCTACCTCATAGTCAGATTCAGGAATAGCCAGGTGGGTAACTTTCCTTTTAAAGGAACATAATGGGGAAACTGAGACAGAAGGATCCCATCTTAGACTGAGGCTAAAATTGTCCTCTCAGCTTTTCCCCATGCTGACTTCCCACCAGTATTGCATTCTCTCTGAGTAGCTTGTGGCATTTCTCTCAGATGGTGGATTATTGATTATTGATGGATTATGACACATCAGAGAACTCAAAATAAAATCCTTTGAGCTTTTACCTCAAACAGCAAGTTTCATTAATCACAGTTTAGGAAAAATCCTTTTTCAGGATTTACATCTCAAATTTAAATTTGTCCTGGTATAAAAAGCCAATCTTTAGAGATTATTCCTATATACTTGCAAATTCTCAGCAAGATAAAACTCAAACAAGCTTTTTGGCAAGTTTACTTTTATTAAAGTAATTAATTAAATAATTGCAGTAATTATTAAAACAATAACCAACAGTAGCCAAATTATTTTAGCGGTAACCAAATTGTGAAAAGTTGCTTGACATAACTGATGCAAACAGTTCACCAGTTAGAAACTTGAAACAAAGTCATTACCAATCAGGTGACTTCAGTTTTGTTAAATGCATTTCCAAATTACTTTACACAGAGAATCAACATCTCATCATTAACAGCTAAAACTACAATTTTAAAAGGAGTGTGCTTACCCAAGTTCAGAGGCCAGCTTCTTTACCTTGAGCAGGATGTGCTGAACCTGGGTGATGCTTCCAGGCAAAGGTTGCCCTAGGGCCCAAGGCCATTGCCAGGTGAACCCACACTGCAGCTGCTCCCCCTCCCCCTCCTTCCTTTCCCAGGTGGGGGAGGGCAAAATCAAAGGTGAGGGGTAAAAGGTGAATCTCTCTTCTCTTATGAGAGGGGTTAGCAGACACCCTTTTGACTGAAGGGAAAGGAGTGGGAGAAAGGAGTGACCAGGTTTGTAAGGAGGAATTTCAAAACTTCTTAATGATCAATCACAAAATCTCCAGAATTTGTTAAGATGTTTTTTGCTGTTCTAACTTTTCCCTGTAACCTCCATGAAGGAAGATTCGGGGTTATAGAGGTAAAGGAGTAAGTGAGCCTCAGGGAACCAAAAAGCAACTGCAGTTTTCCCCAATTCCCTAGTGCCAAGAGAATTGACAGAATTGGGCATACACTTCCAGATAGGGAGTCCATCCTTGTCCTTTATGCTGCAAAAGGTGTACCCAGGTCCATGACCTCAGACCAACCCAGTGGACTGAGAGCCTACGAGTGTCAGGCTGAGTGTTACACAGCCTCATAACTATCTGCCCGAATAGCACTTCTAAGCCTTGGTGCTTGGAGAGCAACCCCAACTTCAGAGAAAGAAAGGGAGAGGAGGTTTATGTACTTTCCAATCTTGACTGGAGAAGAACTTGGGGTTAGGCAGTTTCCCCAGATGGCCACCAAAATGAGGTTTAGGGGTGCAGGGACCCTAAAATCACAACAAAAGAATTTGACCCAAGCCTTCTTTCAGTCAGAGACAAGGTTTATTAGAACATCCACAATATTGGACATACTCTTAAGGAGTCTAAACATTAGTAAGCTATCATATTCCAAGTCCTCTGGTTCCTTAAGGTAGAAGCTGCTAAATCTTGTGTTATACTGATTGTATTTCCACAATACTTGAATTGTTTCTTTCTGGTTGCTTGCAATATTTTCTCCTTGACCTGGGAGCTCTGGAATTTGGATATAATATTCCTGGTAATTTTCATTTGGGGGTCTCTTTCAGGAGGTGATCAGTGGATTCTTTCAACTTCTAATTTATCTTCTAGTTCAGAATATCAGAGCAGTTTCCTTTGATTATTTCTTGAAAGATAATGTCTAGGCTACTTTTTTGATCATGGATTTCAGATAGTCCAATATATATATATTTTTAAATTATCTCTCCTGGATCTATTTTCAGGTCAGTTTTTTTTTTCCAATGAAATATTTTACATTGTCTTCTATCTTTTTATTCTTTTGGTTTTATTTTATTGTTTCGTGATTTCTCATAAAGTCATTAGCTTCCATTTGCTTCATTCTAATTTTTAAGGGATTATTTTCTTCAATGAGCTTTTGTACTTTCTTTTTCCTTTGGTCAATTCTGCTTTTTAAAGCACTCTTCTCCTCATTGGCTTTTTGGACCTCTTTTACCATTTGCCAAAATCTGTTTCTTGAGGTGTTATTTTCTTTAGCAATTTTTTTGTGTCTCCTTTACCAAGTTGTTGACTATGTTTTTCATGATTTTCTTGCATCCCTATCATTTCTCTTTCCAATTTTTCCTCTTACTTACTTGATTTCAAAATTCTTTTTGTGCTCTTCAATGGCCTGAGACCATATCATATTTTTCTTGGACGCTTTGGATGTAGGAGCTTTGACTTTACTATCTTCTTCTAAGTGTGTGCTTTGATCTTCCTTACCATCATAGTGACTTTTTATAGTCAGAGTTTTTCTATTGTTTACTCATATTCCCAGCCTATGACTTGACTTTAAAGTCTTTGTTAAAGTAGGGCCCTGCTTCCAGGGTGGAGGGCACACTGTCCCATGCTTCAGGGATTTTATGTATCTGTTTTCAGAGATACTCCTACAACCTGTAAGTTTTCAGTTCTTCCAAGGTGACATAATCTAAGGAGAGGTGCTTAATACTCTCCTGGACTGTGGTTTATGAGTGACCACAAGCCCTCTTTTCTCCTCTGGGGCTGTGAGGAGAGTCATCTCTCCACTGTGGCCACAAGCTCTGCTGTGCTAGTGATCCTCCTTGCCCTGGGACTGTCACTCAGGACTGTGACCCAGATCTGAGTATGGGCAAAGCAACAGGGTCCTGCCTCATTGCTACCAAAAAGATCCTGTAATCTCCTTCTGACCAACTGTTTGATCCCTTTATTATCTGTGAGCTGAATTCTGGAAGCAGCTACTGCCACTGCCACTTCTTATTCAGTGGCTCCCAAGGACTGCTCCTGTTTTGCTGGTGCCTGGTCTGTGTTGGTGTGGCCTGCAGTGTGCTGGTCTATGCTCTGCTCTCATCTTGTTGTGATAGACCTTTCCTACTGACCTTCTAAGTTATCTTTGTAGCCTGTGGGCTGAGAGGTCTGGAAACTGACACTTCTGCCACTGACTCAGGTCCCTGAGGCCTGCTCCCAGTTTGCTGGGCCTGGTCTGCACTGGCATGGCCTGTGCTCCTCTCTCACCCTGCTGCAACAGACCTTTCCTACTGACTTTCTAAGTTGTCTTCAGCTAGAATATCATTTCACTCTATCTTTTTGTGGGTTCTGCTGCTCTAGAATTTGTTTAGAGTCATTTTTAAAAGTATTTACAGGAGTTTGCAGGAAATCTCAGGTGAGAGCATGCCTTTACTCTGCAGTCTTGGCTCTGCCTCCCACAATTCTAAATTTTAAGGAATTGTTTCCTTCAGTGAGCTTTGGTACCTTTTCTCCCCCTGGTAAATTACTTTTTAAATGACTTCTTTTCTGTAGTGAATTTTTATGCTTCTTTTACCATTTGGACAATTACAGTTTTTAGGGTATTGTTTTGCTTAGTATGTTTTGTGCCTCTTTTACCAAGCTGTTTCATGCTTTATCTATATCTATTTATCTTTAGATATCTATCTATTTATGTATTTATCTATCTATATAAAACTTCCCCCAATTACATGTTAAATCAATTTTAACATTTTTTAAATGTTTCGAGTTCCAAATTTTATCTTTCCTTTCTCCTCAACCCTCCCCCTTCCTGATGTGATAACCAATCAGATATAGGTTATACATGTGCAAGCATGTAAAACATTTCCATATTAGTCATTTTGTACTTGAAGACTAAAATAAAAGAAAAAGAATGAAAGAAAGAAAGTGAAAAATAGCCTGATTCAGTCTGTCTTCAAACAATATCAATTCTTTCTCTGGAGGCAGATAGTATGCTTTATAATTAATCCTTTGGGGTTGTCTAGCATCACTGTATTGCTCAAAATAGCTAAGTCATTTATTCACAGTCCATCATTCAATATTCTTGTTTCTGAGTACAATGTTCTCCTGTTTCTTCAATTTGAAGCAGTTCATGTAAGTCTTTCCAGGTTTTGGGTTTTTTTTTTTTTTTGGTGGCAATGGGGATCAAGTGACTTGTCCATGATCACACACCTAACAAGTGTCTGAGGAAAGATTTGAATTCAGGTCCTCCTGACTCCATGGCTGGTGCTCTATCCACTTCATCATCAAGCTGCCCTCTAGTTTTTTTTTTTTCCTGAAATCATCCTGTTTGTCATTTCTCATAGCATGATAATGTTCCATCACTATCATATACTGTAGCTCACTTAGCTTTTCCCCAATTGACGGTCATCTTTTCAATTTCCAATTCTTTGCCACCACAAAAGAGTGGCTATGAATATATATGTACAAATATGTATATATATTTACATATAGGTGCTTTTCCCTTTTTTGGGAAATAGCTTGGGGATATGGACTTAGTAATGGTATTGCTGGATCAAAGGGTATGCATAGTTTTATAGCCCATTAGGAAGAGTTGCAAATTGCTCTCTAGAATGGTTGGATCAGCTCACAGCTCCAACAGCAGTGAGTGCTTTCGTGTCCCAGTTTTCTCACATCCCCTCCAACATACATCATTTTCCTTTTTGTCATATTAGCCAATCTGATAGTTGTGAAAGGGTATCTCAGAGTTGTTTTAATTTGCATGTGTCTAATTGATAGTGATTTTGATCATTTTTCATATTATTGTAGATAGCTTTTATTTATCTCTCTGAAGCCTGTTCATATCCTATGATCATTTATCAATTGAGGAACAATTTCAATTTTTATAAATTTGACTCAGTTCTCCACATGTTTGAGAAATGAGGACTTTATCAGAGATACTTATAAAAAATCCCTTTTAATTATTGTTGTTTGTTTAATTATGTTTGTTTCTGCAAAAACTCTTTATGTGCCTCTTTTTTTTATCAAGTAGCCACCTCCAAGGCTTACCCTGTGTACAATCCAGGCTAGGTCCAAATGGGGTATCACAGACCTCTCTTTCAAACCAGTTAAGTTGTCTTTTACTAGAAAAATCTCTCACCCTTAACTTTTGTTGGCTATGATGCTCCAGAATTCAATTTGATGTGTTTATTTTATAGTTGTTTAGAGGGGATTATTGGGAGAGTTTGGGGATAGCTAGATGATGCACTAGATAGAGAGCTGGACCTGAATTAGGAAGACTCATTTTTATGAGTTTAAATCTGGACTCAGACACTTAATAGTTGGCTGACCCCAGGCAAGTCACTTACCCCTGTTTGTCTCAGCTCTTCTTCTATAAAATGAGCTGCAAAAGGAAATGGTAAACCACTCCAGTATCTTTGTTAAGAAAAGTCCAAATGGGGTCATGAAAAGCTGGATGTGACTGACGTGACTAAACAACCACAACACAATTGGGAGAGTTTGACTGGGTTGCTGCCTTTTCTCCTGCATTTTGGCTCTGCCCTATCTGCCCCTATCTTTTGAACATGTAGCTTATGATTCTGACAGTTCTCCCTTGAGTTTCTTGATCTGTATATTATCAAGATTTGGGACACATCCACACACCCAAACACCCATACACATAAATGTGTGTACATATATATATATATATATATGTATACATATGTTTGTGTGCATACATATATGCATTCCTATAAGTAGTAAAAAGGTAAAGCATTTTTATTTTGATATATCTTTTTAAAGAAATGCCAAAAATAGAAACATTTTGGGGCTATATATGTAGATACCTACCTACCTACATACATACATATATACATGCAAAGACCTTTCATATAAAAAGGCAGTAATGCCAGTGGGTTTGGGGGAAGTAGGTATTTTCTTTGAGTAAGACCCTTTAATACATGGAAAGAATCATTTGGAAAAGGAACAACATCTTAATTACTACAATAATTTAACCAGGAAGGTTTTATTGTACATTGAAGGGAACATATTAACCTTGATACTGTTAAGCTGAATGATTTTGGTTTCATGAAGGATTAGGGAGCTTAGTGAGAGGGACACATTAGAAAAAATGCAATATATTCTGTGTAATCAAAGCAGATTTATAAGCATTTTCCATGTAAGGAAAATAGTCTTTAACATTCAATTTTAAAAATTATAATATTCAACTTAACCTGTCTCTACTTTCAATTCTAAATTGGGGATCATAGTGGGAGATGTGTTATTCAAGTTTGGGTGAGTTCTTATCATCTCCCTTATATGTGGAGCTTTTGAAACCTTTAAAAAATAGCTACTCATCTGCCTCCTTTCTTAGTTTTATAAAATGTCCTGTGTTTTGGACTTTGTTGATGAAAATAGGAGACAAAACAAGTAGAATTTCATTACCATTTCTCTAAAACATTATCTACATTTTTTCTCTAAAGATAATTGCCTAAAAGGTACAGAGAATCCAAAACCTTGCCATGTTTATTGCTTGTTAATTACAGGGAAGCTTTTGCATTGGTTGAGTCAAACATACTTAAGGGCTATACAAATAGAAATATCTCTTGTATAAATTAAGGTCATATAAGATTTCTTGATAAATGCAATCACAGATATTGCTCTATTCAATTAGGTTTTCCAATTATTAATCTCAAATAAAGCATAAAATGAACTCTTTATCAAAGCTGTTTGTCACCCAGGAGGAATTATTTAATGAGATCCAAATGAAAGAAGGAATCCCTATAGTTGGTTCTGTGGATTTTTTTCATATAAAGATGATATAATATTGATTGTATTAACCCTCAGAACATTAAAACACCTCTTCAATGAGCACTCTGTGTGTGTGTGTGTAATTGGCCTTATAACTCATAAATGAAGAAAAAAATACTAACAAATGGCTAAAAATCATCTTTTGTATATAAGATGACATGTAGTCAGATGGCTACCCCACCAAATTAGTACCTCTGATACACTGGAACTTCAAATGGACACTTAATTTATCCCAGAAATGAATTAAAGAAAGAGTCATCTGGCTCATTTTCAGCAAATTATTTAGTACTTTTAATAACTCTCAGCCTTCTCCCTCCAGCAGAGATTCATTTTTCATTAATGTAGCTGTTCTCCTGGAGATACTATATGACTATGAATCTCGGACCAACTCAGTATCCAAGGATGCAAAATTGTAGGTGATCCAATGGGCTATGGAAAGACTCCTGATGAACACTGAAACATGTATTTCTAGTAACAGTGTACATATCAAAGTGTTATAAGGAATGCAATTGAGGAAAAGAATTATAAAAAAAAGATGAGTTGATCATAGGATTAAAGTGACTTATAGCAGATGGCCATATGATATAATTTTGAGGTATCTTTGAATTATAAAATTATTTAGAGAAATACCTCTAGAACATTGGGTAGAATCTCTGTGTGTTATCTATAGGAGAATACAGGCAAGGTTCACAGATGGTTTGCAATTTGCTCAAATGGAACGCATACAAATACTTACAAGACCCTGGATCAATTGAAATATTGAATTTATATGTTAACTGCAGAGTTTGTGGAACCTCCATTCCTTTCCCTCTTAAAGGTAAAAAGTTAGAGAAGAGGACTAGGAAAACAAAGTAGGAAACCATAGTGGTGATAGTGGTAAGACATTTGCCATTATATTTACCTTGACCTATGTGCTTCTTACAAGCTGGTTGTCATTATGGAATGGATAGACACACACTAAGTTTCCAAAAAGGAAAATAATCTTGGCAAATGACCTGTTTGTCATAAGAGTTAGCATTGTAAAATACCAACAGAAATGACAAAGGACTGAGGAGCTTGCTAAAGCTAAAGAGCATAAAGGATAGAGTAATGAACTTAGAAACAGGAGGCCCTGAGTTGAAATCCTATATTAAATGTTGATTAGCTTTGTTACCCTAAACAAATCACTTCACCTCTTTCAACCTCAGTTTCCTCATTTCTAAAAACTGAGTCAGATGAAAGATTAAATGACTGAGGAAACAAAGGTTCAATATTCTGAGCATATCAGACCTGGACCCTGAATACAGAGGGAGACAAACTTTTACATATTAAAAAGCATTAGTTTAATAAGGCCAGTTAATTAAAAGGAAACAGTACAACATTAGGTAATCTTATTTCTAATGGGATGAAAGATTAAGAACTTTCTAGGTTGGGAGACAGAGAGTGAACAGGTGCAATTCCCTGAATTCAGAAAAAAAAGAAAAATGAAAAATTCTCCTGCTCCCCCCAAGTGTCTATAAATAATCAAAGAAACATAGAAACAATAATTGATTGATCAATATGGGGCCAGTTTTCATATAAGACATGAATTTCATGAGATATACAATTGTGAGAAATTATAATTAATAATGCTATCCTAAACCCTTCAGTTCTCTAAAAGAGAATAATAAGTACTTCACAAAGATATTCTAAAGAGCAAATGATATATGTAAAGTGCTTTGTAAATTTTAACATACTATATAAATGTTATCTAATATTGCTTCTAGAATGCCTCATAGACAAAGTGGAATGTTCAGCTCCCTGAAAATGAGTGCACTTTTTTCCTCCTGTGACATAGCTATGTCTACACAATAAAAGACACAGTTTCAAATAGTTCAGAGCTATGATCTAGTGGCCAAAAATTCTATTAAAGATCTCATTGCAAAAGAGACCAGAAGCTTTCAATGATTGATTTTTTTTGCATCATGAATATCCTACATTTGAGGGGCAGGAGGGGTGGGGAAGTAGATACCTAAAGAGAATAATGCACATTCACTATAAACTTATTGCTTAACATAGATTTATAAAAATTCATGTGTTACATAGATGTAGCCTACATATGATGCTTGGAAAGAACCAGAAACAAGCATTTTTAAATCACTTTTGTAAGACAGGCACTATATTTAGTGTTTTACAAATATTAACCTATTTGATCCTCACAACTCTATGAGCTGGGTGTCATCATCATCCCCATTTTACAGATAAAGTAATAGATATACAATGATTCAGTGACTTGCTCAGATTTATACATGTAGGAAGTAGCTGAAATTGGATTTTAACATCAGATCAAGTGCTTTAGTAGCAGTAATAGTCCATGGTGGTTTATGTATTGCTTTCCTTAAGCCTAATCCCATAAATCAAGAAACCAGTATTTTGGATCCTGCCTTGCTATTACATCCCTTTTCCATATCTAGAGCAATCGTCCTCTTGAATAGATATCCAGAAATCATTCCTCCTTCACTTTATTCCAAGGTAAGTAGATGCAACTTTGCTACTCCTGAGATTGCTAGAGTGAGTGAAAGTTAGCTAATCTCAGTTAAACTAAGAAAGTTATTTCTAACCAGTCAGACTATGCATCTCATCTAATTCACAATTCTCTAAGGAAATCAATCCCAATCTAGGCATCTTGTCACAGATTTGGCAGACCAACTTAACTAAATTAGTGGGGCACCATGGGAGGAGATAGGAGATACCACCCTGAACACCATTTCTCCTTAAACTCTGATGTTGACAGTCCAGGATCCTTAGCCCATGAGCCTTGGGAATAACAATGGTTCCAAAACCATTAGATTTTTATCCAGTCCAAACTCTACAGCCATCATTGAGGGAGAAATCATTGTGGAGAAAGGGACGTTCCCTATCACTAATAAAACACAATTGCTATAAATTGCAACCAACAGTCAGATGAGCACAAGATCCCTGGAAAAACAATGCCATTCAGAGCACTTGTCTTGCTTCTAGTCCATTCCTCATAGCCATCATCCAGAAAGTCAACTCCTTTGGAGAGGGGGCCAGCAAATCCCACAAACTTCAAAATAATTGTTACTCACAGGACAGACATGATATAATAACTGAAGCAGTGGGGTATCCTCTGGGAGAGATAGGAAACAATATGTGCTAGGCAACATGAATTACCATCACCACCTTCATTACCCATCTCCCCTCAGACCCTAATGGAATCTAAAAGATTTTGGAATAGTAATTGTTCCAGCCCATTTTTTGAAGTCATCATTCTGGGATACAAACCTGGAAATGCAGCCTGGAAAATGCTCCCATAGATGCTACAGCCACATCCACTGAAGACCCAAATAAGAAGATCTTTGTAACCAAAAGCCATGACATTTTCAAATGAATCAACATAAAACAAAAACTAATATGATTTTGTTAGTGTAAATGTCATTAAAGAAGAGTTATTATCATCTGCATTGCCACTGTACCCTATGACATGGGGCCTTTCCATCTGAGTGGCAGCTGAAACTTTCCATATGTGTAGTCCTGTCTATTAGAATGTGAGTTCCTTAAGAGTCAGAGACTGTCTTACCTTTCTGTTTATGTCCCCAACACTTAATATGCTGTTTTGCATGTAGTAAGAACTTTAAAAATACTTTGTTCATTCATTCATTCTCTCACTCATTCTTTCATTTATCTGTCCTGCTGTATTCCTCTACCTCCACTGATTTCTACCTCTATCTCTGGGGAAGAGGAATACAAACAATACTCCTGTAAAGGGTATGACAGTGAAAAAAATCCCTCAATGTCTATTCATACCATCATTCACCTATGTTTGTTTTATGACCCTTATAAGGATAGGGTCTGTCTCAGTTTTGTATTTGTATCCAGTTCTAGCACAGTTTCTGACATATAGCAGATACTTAATAATTTTTTTTTCATACAATCACTCCATTCACCCAGAGAAAAAGTGGGTTGGTCACTTATTTATTTACCTAAGGAATGTCAATTTGATTTCTCTCTATTAAAGCAAATAGGCAAAAGATTTTGCCAGCTGTTCTCTAGTGTATATATATATATGTATATATATAATGTATGTTTGTATATGTGTGTGTGTGGTTCTTTTCATTAAATTGTCTTTAAATGGTTTAGTAAGTAATAAACACATATTTATCAGATTCTTAATCTCATTGAGGGTTTTATGAAATACAGCTATGAATTATTAGAAAAGTATAGGAAAATCTATGACTTATTAAACCCATTCCCTGCTTTTGGGTTTTTCTCTGCTCAATCAGTGACACTATATTTACATGACACAAGCAATAATTCTCAATAGCCATAACACTTATTTAGCTAAAATAAAATATTCCATTGTTCCTTATTTAGTTTTCTTCTCCAATTATATCCAAGAAACTTTTCCTTCATCTGCAGATCTTCTAAAAGAAATGAGGGGAGTGGTGCTGGAGTCCAGGATGTAGTTCCAAATGTAAGAGAATTACAATGGTAGCAAAAGAAAAAAAAGCAGATTTGAGGGTTACAAAAAGTAGAGAGGTAGATGTCTTGTACCTTTCCTAGCTTTTGATTACATTTTCAGAAGCTGCCTCTCTCAATTAACATTCAGACTTGCTTCTGTCTGCTAAATTTCTGCTATCCAGCCCTAATACATTTCTACACATTGAGTTCTGTTTCTATTCTGGTCTCAATTTCCCTGCTGCCATTTTTGTTTCAATCATAGTAGCAGCTGTTGTTAGTGACCACTGCCAGCATGGGACTTCTTGAAATTTTTGCTCAAAAGTAAATATCAAAAACTTCAAAATAGTTGTTTTGTATTCTGGTAAGATAGCAGAGTAGGTCAGAAATTTCCAGTGTCTCCAGATTTCCTCTCAAATAGACAGAAAATCACCAATGTAGATCAACAATAATAAAGAGATAAAGTAGTTGTCCTTGTAGGACATCTAGAGAGGACCATAGAGAAGACTCCAGGGGCTGAGGTTTGATTTGAGTGAAGTGTAAATAGCTCTAGGCCAACTTCAGTGAATCAACATGCAATTTGCCCTGAGGGAAGCAGACTAGAAATTTTACCTCAACTTTCATATCATTCATAGCCTCATGAACTTTAGCTGTTAAATTTTATCTTAAAGAACAGTTAATGGATGAATAAGGGAAGATTGAAAGACCCCATGCTGTTTCTGGATGTCAGGGCTAGCAGTGTTGAAAAGAGGAGATCAGGGGCTACGGCTGTGGGTGAGAAGGGACTAGTACTCTCCTAGTGAGTGTGGTACCACAGGGAGCAAGAACATTTTCAGAACAATGTGGTTGAGGGACCTAACTGTGGATTAGGAGAGAAGTCCTGAGGTAAAGCCCTCAGACAGAATTAAGACAATAAGTAAGGAGGACCTTAGGCCCTAGGGCAACATTATCCACAACTTCTTGGAGTTAAAACTTGATTATAATAATATCAAGCTGCTAAAAATAAAATAAGGCAAATTAAAAGTTAAAATGAATAAGCAAAGGAAACAGAATCCAACCATTGATAGCTATTTTGGCATAAAAGAAGATCTGGGTTCATATTCAGAGGAAGACAGTGAAGTACAAAAATAAAAAAGGCACTCCTACACTAAAGAGTAATGTCAAACTGTCATCAGTCCAAAATGAAATCTTGGAAGAACTTGAAAAGGAATTTGAAAATCAAATATGAGAGAACTAAGAAAAATTAAGGGAAAAAGAGAAGTTCAAGACAATTATGAAAAGAAAGTTAACCAACTGGAAAAGGAGATACAAAATCTTAAGGAAGAAAATAACTCCTTGAAAACTAAAGCTTGGCAAGTGGAATCGAATAACATTATAAGAAACTAAGAGATAATAAAACTAGAAAAAAGACAATCTGAAACATCTTATTAGAAAAACAATTAATCTGGGGAACAGATCAAGGAGCGACAATATAAGAATGATCAGTCTACCTGAAGGTTATGATAAAAAATCTGGATACAATATTGCAAGAAATTATTAAAGAAAATACCCTGAAGATCTAGAAGAAGAAGGTCAAGTAGAAATGGCAAGAATCCACTGATCACCACCTGAAAGAGATCCTAGGAAGAAAATTTAAAGGAATGTCATAACCAAGTTTTAAAATTCCCAGGTTAAGCAGAAAATATTGCCAGTAACAACAACAACAACAAAAAATAATAATACTGTGGAAAAAAAACAATCAGGATTTCACAAGACCTAGCAGCTTCTACACTAAAAGACTGGAGGTACTGGAATATTATATTTCGCAGAGCAAAGGAGCTGGGGTTACATCTAAGAAAAACTTACCTAGCAAAGTTGAGTATAATCCTGAATGAAAATAAATGGATACTTGATGAACTGAGAGACTTTCAGGTGTTTGTTACATAAAGACTAGAACTCGATGGAAAGTTTGATATAAAAATTAATTAGAAATATAAGGAAATCATTAAAGACTAATTTTAAGGCAATGATTAAGGTAAAACTTTGCTTATGATATATAAAATATTATTGATGTTATTAATTAATATTAGTAGTAATAGTGTTCTTAAAACTTATTATTACTAAGGTAGTTTGAAAGAAAGGTTGGGACTGAGTTGTATATGATGAGATGATTCTAAAACACAAAATTGGGTAAGAAAAGGTTAAAAGGAGAAATTATCTCAAGAAAATAAAACAGAAAGGAAAAACTAACAGAGGAATCAGTTGGGGGTGGAGGACTAGTAATATTGGAACCTCTCATCTGGATTGATGAGGAAACAACTTTTACATCTGAAAAGGTTTAGAAGTCTTCTGACTTTCTAGAGAGGTGAGAAAACTGGGGAATAGGGTGGAAGAGGGACTTTTAGAAGTGTATATGGATAAGATTGGGAAAGTGGAGTAAAGAGAAAAGGGATGGGCTTTTAGAGGAGTGGCTAAAATAAATGATAAGAGGGCAAGGAGAAAAGATAAGGTAACAGGGATAACGTGAAAAAAGAGACTGAGAAGAAAAATTGTGAGTAAAGGTAAGATAGAAGGAAATTCATAAATAGCAATTATAATTTTGAATGTTAATTAAAAAATATATAACCAAATTCAATTAGAAAAACAAAAAGTCAAGAATATCAAAGGAAATAATTGGGGTGGGGGGGAGTATGAAGAAAGAAGGTTTAGTGGTACCAGATCTTAAACTATACTATAAGTCAGTAATTATCAAAACTATCTAGCACTGGCTGAGAAACAGAAAGGTAGATCAATGGAATAGAGTAGACATACAATTTACAGAAGTAAATAAACATGATAATCTTGTATTTGACAAGTGTGAAAACTTAAGATTTGGGGATAAGAATTTATTATTTGGTAAAAAAAAAAAGTTTATGGGAAAACTAGAAAGCAGTATGGCAGAAACTGGGTGTAAGACCAAAATCTTATAGCATTTACCAACATAAGGTCAAAATGGATACATGACCTAGATACAGAGATTTTATAAGAAAATTAGAAGAACATGCAACATGTTACTTATTAAACTTATGGATAGGCAAACAATTTATGAATACATAAGAGATAAAGAACAAAGTTAAAAATAAAATGGATGAGCTCAATTACATTAAATTATTGTTATTATTATTTACAAATAAAGCAAATGTACCTAAGATTAGAAGGAAAACAGAAAACTATTCTATCGATAGTTTATCAGATAAAAGTCTCATATCTAAAATATATGAAGAACTTCATCAAATCTATAAAAAAAATGAGTCATTCTCCAATTGATAAATGGTCAAAGAATATGAACAGGCAGCTTCCTGATGAAGAAATCAAAACAATTTATAGTCACATAAAATGCTCTAAATAGTTATTCATTAGAGAAATGCAAATTAAAACAACTTTAAGATATCATTTTACACCTATTAGATTGGCTAAAATGGTACAAGGAGAAAGTGAAAAATGTTGGAGGGAAGTGGAAAAATTGGGACACTAATTCATTGTTGGTGGAATTGTGAACTGATGCAACCATTTTGGAGAACAATCTAGAGTTATTCTCAAAGAGTTATTAAATTGCCTATACTCTTTGACCCAGCAATACCACTACTTGGTCTGGTCCTTTTCTGAAGACAATTAGGAGAAAAGGAAAAAAAACCTACCTGTTCTAAAATGTTTGTAGCCACTCTCGTTGTTTGTGGCAAAGAACTGGAAATTGCAGGGATGACAATCAACTGGGGAATGGCTGCACAAGTTGTGGCATATGATTGTGATGGAATACTATTGTGCTATAAGAGGTGATGAGCTCAATGATTTTAGAAGAAACATGAAAAGACTTGCACAAAATAATGAAGAGCAAAATGAGCAGAATCATGAGAACATTGTGTACAGCAACAGCAATATTGTTTTAAGAACAACATTGAGTGAATAAGTTATTTTGACTATCATAAATGCCCAAATTAACTATAAAGGACATATGAAGAAAGACACTGTCTGCATCCAGGGAAATAACTAATAAATAGAAGTATACATAGAATATTGTGTACATGTATGTATACATATGTTTATGTATGTACACACATATGTATACATGTGTATACATGTGTGTGGACGTATATGTATGTATCTACTTATTTGTGTCTGATGGTAGCCATCTCTAAAGCAGGGAGTAGAGGTAGGCAAGAAAGAAAAAAATAAATTTACATGATAATTTTATTGTATATTTGAAAGGAATAGCAAGTTGTGTACAGTAGATTTGCAGTTTCATGTGTGCAATAATCTTTTTTATTGTGATATGTTATGAGAATACTTGTTTTATTATATAAATTAAAATATTTTAAAACTTATTTTGCAAAGCAATAGGAACAAAGGTAGATGTTTTTGCACAGCAAACTAGATCTTTCTACCTCTCCTTGTGCTCTCATACATCAGTTTTTGTTGTTGAACCATCTGACAGCACCAAAGACTTTTTTGACAATTTTTTTGGGGGAGATCTTCAATAGATTTGGTTGTAGCATCCAGTGTAGCATTTGCCAGGCTACATCTCCATAGGAGTTGCATCCCGGGATGATGACTAGAAGGAATGGACTAGAACCATTGCTATTTCAAAGACTCTTGGGTTCAGGGTTCTGTGCTATCTGAGGGGAGATGGTGGTGGTGGTGATGGTGCTAGTAATTCATGTTGCCTGGCACATGTTGTCTTCTGTCTCCCCAGTAGGGGAAGATAACATCTCCATTGTTCTGCCCATCCTGGGAGTAGCAATTGTTTAGAAGTTTAGTTTTGTGCAGCAAACTAAATATTTCCACATCACCTTCTCCTCTCACATAGCTTCCTCTTGTTTTGAACACACATTTGCTGTAGTCCTGATTATTCCCTGGTGAGAGGGTGGAAGCTTGCCAATCAGTGAAAACACTCTACTAATCTTCTTGCTGTTCTCTAAATTACCATCATCTTGGGCCCACAGGCAAAAGTAATAATTTCAGGGACAAAAGTGAGTGTAACCAATGGCACAGGTTACATATGCATAGAAAGTAGGAGAAAACATAGGTAAATGAGAATAAATAGGGAAAAAGTCACATTTTTCTGTGTCAGGAACACTTTTAGAAGAAGTTTAAATTGGTGATGGATTATAGAAATGATGAATCTTTATTTCTTTTTTTGTTTTATTCTATTATTATTTTAAATTATGATTAGCTCTGACTGACTGGCTAGTACAGAAAGAAGATAAAAAAAGGGGCAGAAAGGGTAAGGCCACTATTCAAGGTCCATGTTATAATACTAAAGGACAGTAGATAAAAGACAGAAGAATTCATATCTTATGTTGCTTTTATTGTGTCTCCTTAAGAGGATAATCAAGGCTCACACAGGACTATGTCCTTCATGTTTTTCTTTCTGTGACAAATACTAACACTTTATGTAAAAAGACAGACCTAGATTCCAAGTGTTCAGAAAAAAAAAAAGATAAATAATACCCAAAGGGACTGAGAACTTTTGAAAACTTAATGATAACAGAAAAGCTAACAATTTTGATCAGGAAGAAATAGAGATGTAAATTTTATGGCAGCAGTTGCCCCATGCTCTTTAAGGAATTACCAGTAAAACCCATTAATTCAAAAACATAGAGTTCCCTCAATACCAGGAGAAGCTGAGCCTTTACTGAGAGTTGTTGCTTTTGGCCCATTCATCATTCTTCTGCTCGACCCATAGAAATTTGATTTCTCTTCAGAGTAAATATTGTTTGTTTATGTTACACAGAACTATTCCCCAGAAGGCTGGAGATAGCATGTATAGAGTAAAGGGTGCTGGACTGAGAGTCAGAGGACCTGAGTTTGAAACCTCGCTGCCACTTACTATTAGTGATATAATGGAAGGTCAATCGACTTCTCTGTTTTTGTTTGTTTGTTTCTTGGGAGTGAGGCAATTGGGGTTAAGTAACTTGCCCAAAGTCACACAGTTAGTGAGTATTATGTGTTTGAGGTTGGATTTCAACCCAGGTCATCCTGATTCCAGGGCTGGTGCGGTATCCTCTGCCCCACCCAGCTACCCCAATGGACTTCTCTGGACCCACACCTTCCACATCTGTAAAATGATGGAGTTGATCTAGCTGCTTTCTGATGTCACTTCCAACTCCACATCTTTTACCTCCTTGAGGGCAAAGACTCTATTTTGTCTTCACATCTTCAGCACCTCTCACAATACCAGGCACATAGTAGGCACATACCAAATGCTTGTTGACTGACTCATTCTATGATTCCATATAGTTATGTTTTATTATTCCTTGTATCTCTAGCTTACTGATTGAACCTTGAATAAGATTTCTCTTTCATAAGCCAAGTCAATTAGCGACTGGGTGTCACAATGAATTGAGTTTTGTACTTGGAATCAACATGTACCTCAGACTTTTCTTTAGCTGTGAGACTCTGGACAATCACATAACTTCTCTTGGTCTCAGTTTCCTCATCTATAAAATGGGAATGGTAATAGAAATTAACTTACAAGCTTGCTGTGAGAATCAAATCAAATAAAAAATATAAAACACTCTGCAGACCTTAAATCCCTATATAGCTGTTAGCTATTATCATTATTTAAAAATGCATTATTACATATATAGGGCATCCTGAAAGGTGCTGTGAATACAAAGACAAAAGAAAAAAGAATCCTTTCTCTGAAGAAACTTACATTCTAAGGCAGAAGGGGTAATGAAATATGTAAATAGATAAATATATCCAGTATACTTTGAGGAGTAACAGACTACTGTCAACTAGGGGAAGAGGAATAAGAAAGATATATGTCAGTCAATTAATATTTATTAAGCTCTCATTGTGTGCCAGAACTGAACTGAGCAAAGTAGTAGGGATATGAAGAATGAATAGGAAGGTAAAAAAAAAAAAAAACAGTCCTTGTCATAAGCTGAGCTTTGAAGAGATCTAGAAATTCTAAAAGGTATAGGTACGGAGGGAGTATGCTCTAATCAAGGAGGATAGCCTATGTAAATGTGGCAGGTAGAGTTCCAAATTCAGGAAACAGCGAATAGGCCAATTAACCTGGAACCTGGATTGTGTGACCAGTAGTAATATAAAATAAGCATGGAACTGTAATCTTGATCAAGATAATGAATTACTTAAAAACCTAGAGAGACATATGTATTATACTCTATATTTTGTAGGGAGACACTGATGTTTCTTGAGAAAGGCAGTATCATGGTGAAATTTTTGCTTTAGGAAGATAATTTTGGCACTTGTGTTGAAGATTGATATCAGAGGGGTGAGAATAGAAGTCAGGAGTCAATTGGAGAGGGTTATGCTTAGGGTTTCTCAAGTTTTTACATTTGTCACATTCATGATAATATTCTATATTGCAATTGGATGAAACATGTCAATCATATTTTACCTGTCATTTCTAATTGACTACATTTCTAAAGTATTTCTATTAAATACTTACATAAAATTTTATAACTAGCACCATAAATGAGGGTATAGACATTAGATAGAGAGCTGCCATCCTTACGGTTCAAGTCCTTCATCTGAAGCATGATGACATTTTGGTTCTGGGCAAGTCATTTAACTTCTCAATGCCTCTCATAGCTAACATGATAAACTGAAGATCAGTTTTCAGCCTGCATTTACCGAGGAACTTTCCTTACCTAATGTTCCCTATATTTATGAAATCACAGGTCCAATAAAGAAATAATTAATTATAGCTTCTTTTCAAATGAGTAATAGTGAATGTGCACATGCATACAAACACACACACACACACACACACACACACATACAGACACATACCACCTAAACCTATCTGTGAAGCTAATGGCTCTGGTTTCCTCATCACATTTCTTTTTAATCCATAGAAATAAGGACTGAGACCCACTTTGGTTCTCTCATTCTTCCTTTATACTCTATGGGAATTTAGCTTATCCTTTTTCTCATTAATACTGTGGATTCCACTATCACTGTCAATGTGTTCATTTGTGAAAGTAATTTGAATCAACTGCTTAGATAATGTTTCATAGAAAAGGGTAACAAACTGTATTCTCTGCCCAGTTTTAAATTACTGTTTCACATGAATGAAACATTTATTAAGTACTTACCAAGAGCAAAGCACTGTACTAAATGATGAAGATATAAATATAAAGAGAAGATAGTCTATGCTCTTAAGGAACTCATATTCCAAGGGGAGAGGAGAAAAATATATGGAAGGTTTCAGCTGCAAGTCAGATTGTAAGGTCTCATGACCTTAGGGTACAGCAGGAAAGCAGATGGTAATGCCTCTTTTCAAATGACACTTTCACTGATAAAACCATATCAGCTTCTGATGCTGAACCATTTTACAGTTCCAACTCAGTTCAAATTTGTATGGCATACAGAAACCTACCTACATACACAGATACATATTCCACAAATAGTGCGACGACAAAGAAATAGGCCATAATTGAAGAAGAAGAATAGAAGAAGCCACTGAATCCCTTTTAGGTAACTACATAATGTTTTTAAAGATTAACAAGTTTCTTCTTTTAACAAAAGTTCATATTTTCAACATTGGAATTTTTCCAGTGGTAATATGTAGTATTAATTATTCATGCATTGCGAAAGTTTATGTGTCACATATAATATTTAGCATTTCAGGTCATCCAAAGGGCAATGTGTAGATATCCTGTGAGCATGTGTAAGCTATAATGCATTTCAAATGAATAATTGTACAGGAGAAGTGTTTTAAGGATGACATCAGAGGGATGTAAAACTGGAAAAGGAGGTGGGTTAGTTATATAACAAAGGCAAGTCATAACCAGTACACAGACAGCATGTTCCAGTGGTCAGTATACCATTTCAACAATCAGTCAATTAAAAAGTATGTATTAAACACCTGCTATGTATCAGGATTGTTTTAGGCAACAAGGTTAGAAATGCAAAGAATGGAAACAGTCCTTACTCCAAATGAGTTTACATTGTAACAGGGGAGACATCCAAGTACATAAAAAATATATTCAGCATAAATTTATTTAATAAAACCACCCAGGAATGTGTTAAAAGCAAATTATTTCAAGAAGATGTAAAATTGTTTCCAATAATGTATTTTATAGAAATTTTTCTTCCATTGAATCTACAAACAGACCAATGTATAGACCTTTTTTTCTCCTAAAATGCATATGTTTAATTTTAACAAGCTTCAGGTTCAAGTGTAACTTTCAAAAGCATAGAATAATTTCACAAAAAGAAATCTATCCAAGGAGTCATTTGCAAGGTGTGGCATAACAAGTTACCTAGAGTGTGAAAGAATTTCTTCAGGCAAAATATCTCAGCATTGTAGGTAATTTTAAAAGCATCACACATAACATGAACATTTTTCACTGCCCTCAGCCATTTCATTATAACCACATGAATGCACCAAGGACTCTTTTTGAAGAACAACAAGTCAGTGTGCGCTGAGTCTATCTGTCTGTCTGTCTGTCTGCCTCTCTCTCTCTCCTTCCTTCACACACACACACACACATACACACACACATATATATACAGAAACATATGTGCCCACACATATATATATATAGATATTTTAAAATTTCATTTTGTTTTTAACCTAGTGATGGCAAAAGACTCACTGGTCTGTTACTTTAGCAATCAAATTACACAGCAGACTCTTACATGGACAAGACTTGATCTTCATAATGAGCATTTCAGTGGCATTGTCACTGATAAATCATTCCCATTTATCACAATAGAGATAAATTAATATGATAAGTTATTAATTCAATGATTACAACATTTAAAATATCTTTCCTAATTTTCATAAACTTTGGGGACGTTAGTAGCTGATAGAGGCATTAGAGATCATTGACCCCAATCTCTCTCTCTCTCTCTCTCTCTCATCTATGTGTGTGTGTGTGTGTGTGTGTGTGTGTGTGTGTATGTGTGTTTCTCATATGTGAGGAACTGAGAACAGTTAAGTAAGGCATTGTAATATAGACTGTAAAGAAAGGAAAAAAAGAACTCTGAATAGAAGTTCTAAGTGGAAGCATTATCAGGTGCAGCTCTACTCAATGAAGATTGGTTAAATGCCTCGTGTGCTCAGTGCCTAATGCTAGGCACTGCATAGGCATAATAAAAAAATGAAACTTTCCACATGTTCTAGGAGCTTCTATTCTATTGATAGGCTATGGCATATACACATTAAAATAGATCAAGATAATTCAAGGAGAAAGAAAGTATTGATAGGAGAGGACATCAAAAGAAGCTTTTTATAGGAGATAGTAACTATGCAGAAGTCAAATTATCAGGCACTGGACACACACACAAAAAAGGTCAAACAACACCCCTTCCCCTACAAAATACATATAGTTCCTGAACACAAGGAGCTCACACTCTAATGGGTGGAGAGAGTATGCAAACAACCACGTATTTACAAACTGTATGCAGAATAAATTGAATGTTTTATCAGAAGGAAGGCACTATGAGTGACAGGGACAGAGAGAGCCCTTTTGCCAATCATTGGATTGGAATTTATTCTTGGAGGATTCTAATAAGATTTAATGCTCACCAGGTCTAGGGAATAGCATGTCCCAATACAGGGAGATAGGGTCATAAACAGATAACTGGAAAGGATAAAAGAGGTTATCATATGCAACCTTTTTGTTTTAAGGAGCAAACTCAGGCTTTGAGAGGTTAAGATGCTTTCTCCTGGACACACAGGAATTCATAGCCAATCTGGCAAAGTGCAAGTAGGGCTTGGAAATAGTGTACATGCTGGGCAGTAATATAGAATATGACTAGAGAAGTAGGCTGGAACTGAATTAGCGCTATATAAACATAGACATAGATATGTGTGTGTGTGTGTGTGAGTTTCTCAGATTAAGAACTCTCCATTTTATCCTACATGGAATAAAGAACTATTGGATATTTTTCTAAATACTGGGGGAGGGAACATAAGAGTGGGAAGTATATAAAACTTGGAGATAAAAATGATGACACTTAGAAACTGACTGAAATTTGGAGGAAGAGGAAGGAGAGAGTTCAGAAATCTCTAAGTTTGTAAACCTAAATGACTGGAAGTTTGTTGAAGTATTTTGAACACACACATATATACATACATATACATACATATAGAATTCTTAAGAAAAAAGAGTAAAATATGACATGAAGGAGTTATGTAATAGGAAGGAAAGATGGGCAGAGGCAAAGGGTGCCAAATGAACAGTTGGAGTACTACAGTGATAATAATTATTTATGAAGAAAGGCAGGAAAGAGAGGAAGGCCTTTAGTCAGTCATGCAATTATTCATCCTACAAACATTTATTGAGCACTTATTGTGGGCCATCTACTCTGTAAATAATTAGGAATGACAAAAACAGAAAAAGAAAAAAGAGAGAAAGACAAAAATTCCCTTCAAGATGCTCACATCCTAATGGGAAAGACAGCAAGCCAACAACCATGAAATGCACACGTAAGATATATACAGAGTTAAAGAAATATAATCTCATAGTGAAGGCACTGGAAGTAGAGTGAAGGTGGAGAGACAATGAGAAAGACTTCCTGCAGAAGGTGAGATTTCAGTTAAGTCTTAAAGGTAGGTAGGGAAATGAGGAGGGAGAGAATTCCAAGTGGGGGATAGAGAAAAAAACAAGCAAGTGGGAGACAGAGTGCCATGTGCAAGGAACAATAAGACCACTCTTACTAGATTGTAGAGTTCATGGTGCTATACGAATATTATTTAATTTGATCTTCACAATACTAGGAGATAGCTAGTAATATTATATCAATTTTATAAGTGAGGAAAGTGAAACAGAGAGAGATTAAATGATATACTTGGGGTCACACAGTTAGTAGGTATCAGAGCCAGATTTGAATTCGGGTCTTCTTCACTCCAAGTCTAGCACTCTATTCACTGTGCAAACTAGCTGCCTCCAGAGTCAAGTAAAGTGTAATAAGATTAGAAGAAGGAGAAGGGGCACAATTAAGAAAGATTTTTAAAAACCAAATAGGATTTTAAATTTATTCCTGGAGACAATAAGAAGCTGCTTAGGTTTTTTGAGGGATGAAGTGGGATGCGATCAGTTTTACTCTTTAGAAAGATCATTTCAGCAGCTGAGTCAGGAATACCAACTATTGGGCTATTATAACACTTCAGACATGCAGATATGAAGGACTACATAAAGGTAGTGACATAACTACACAGAGATGGCTGCCATGAAAAAAGGAAAAATTTCAGTGGAGAAAAGCATGTGATGGTTCCCTTTACTCTTCCAGATTCAGGGCTAGACTAGTGGCTAGAATATGCTACAAAATGCACTCCCAGATCCAATATTCCAAGCCACTCAGGGCTTAAACATATAGAATTTTAGAGAAAGAGCTAAGGGGGTACCAACAGAGTACTGTCCCATTACAAAGGAGGCAAGACACTAGCAGAGTCTGGATCACTGAAAGCAAGATTCTTAATTGTCTAATAAGGAATGAGGGACAGAGACCCCAGAAACTTAATTCTACATGCCATAGTAAGCAGATGGTTAAGGAGTGGGGGAAATTGCCTAGTCTCTATGACAGTTAAGCCTTAGAATCCTGGGGCCTAGAGTAAAACCAATATAACTGTTTTTCACCTCCTCACATCATGGCCCAAGTAAAAGGGTTATGGTCTCTTTTTCCAAATCCCATCTTTTTTTTTTCAATTCTTTCTCCCAATGGTCTGTACAATATTCTGATAGGCATATCATTTTTCTTTCTACTTCCATTGAATGTCACCTTCATACTCTTTATTAGTTGTATTTCCACACATAAACATATTTCTCTAATAAAAATTGTTATTCCATTCCTCACCAATATAATTTTTTTCCAATCCTCTTCCTTTTGAAAAAAAAACCTTTCCAATTATTTTCTAGTTATGAGTCTATCCCACTATGATATTTATTCTATATGCAAAATCTGATTTGCTCCCTTGTATGAGAGGATGCAGGATCCAGTTTATCTTGTGTGTGTGTGTGTGTGTTTCTGTGTGTGTCTACATGTGTATACAAGTATACATGTACATATGTACACATATCCATTTGATCATTTATAGATATTTATTTCTTGGATTTTGTCTTCTTTGAACTACTATTTATCATTAATTCTATCCTTTGTTCTGTTATGTTTTTGAAACTTACCCCAGGATGATGGTAGACCTCTCTCATCATTCCTTGGAGAACCAGAAACTATTTCCTTTTTTTAGAGTTTCTAGCTCCTTCCTCTTTTGGAAGAAATTAACATTTAGATATTAGTTCCAAAAACTTAATGCTCAGTAGTCCTTTTTTCATCTTGGGTGACAATTTTTTTTTTCATACTCCATACTTCTCATACTCCATACTTCCAGGAAAAACATTCCTTGAGCACCTTTATCTTTCCTCTCAGAGACTTGTTTGCGATTAAACATATGTGATGTGACCAAGGCAAAAAAGCAAAAAACTGCATTGTAGCTACATTTTATGTCACTCAAGGCAAAATTAACACTGTTCTTGATACTTTTTATAAAGTAATATTTCTGCTTTTGTTTTTCTTGCTAGAAACTCAAGTGATGACATGCTATGGCAAATAATTTTAAGTCTAGAGCTATCATTTGACTTTTTGTCTGATTAGACATTTGCATCTCCACAACTAAACACAATTTATTTTCCTTTTTCTTACTGACTTCTTGTTTTTGTCAAATTGCCTTACTTGTCTTACTTTAAATTTCTTCTTAATCTTTCCCTCCCAAGGTTTTTTTTACTTCTCCAGCTCTAAAACTTCTACCATCATTCTTTCTTATTTTCTTCTCTTCATACACCCCCCAACATCCCTCCTCAAATACAACCTCAGACTTTTACAATTTCAAAACCCACCAAATCACCTTCATATTTTTTTCTACTTCTTTGCTCATTTTTTTCCTCCTGTTTTTTTTTTCTCCTTCACAACCTAAATTACACCATTCCAATATCTTGGCAAAGTTATTGTCATATTATGGGGAAAAAATCTACACTATAAATTGGAAGGGGGATTCTAGGCTTGTTTCTTCCATTTTAGTAAGTCACCTAATCTGTTCAGACCTCAGTTTTCTCATATATGAAATACATACAATATTGTCTTCTATATCTAACTCACAGGGGATATTTTGCATATCAAATTAAATAATGTAATTCATCTTACTTTAGATATCAAAATGTGGTATGCAAATATATGAAAAATATATAACCAGAAGACAATCTCATGTTTTAATAAATATAATGAATTGACAATATAAAGAGTATAGGAGTGAGTAGCCATGATCTCCCTTTATGATCCCAATGAGTGATATGTACCTAAAAGAAATAGTAAATTTAGAATTTATGAGAATTTTAATGATCTTTATACATATTTGAATCTATGCAATGTTATTTAAACTGAGGATTTAACTGAGGTGCATGAAGAAATTAATTCAAGTTAGCTATGATATATTCTTATGAATAGTTGGCCCTCAACAAAAATCTGAACTGTTAAAGCAGTAAAAGATTGGTTTATAACATTAAAGTTAAGCCACATGATGTGATTTTAGCCAAGGTAACTCTGTAAGAGGATTTCCCACAAGGTGTGTGTATCAGTCTTTTGAGAATATACATATATACACATACATACATGCATACATACATACATATATATATATATATATATACATACATACATATGTGTGTGTGAAAGCTTTTTGCCTATGGCCACATTTAGATTTTTTTTTTTAGTGTTTCTCAAATTATTTTTTCAAGTTTGCAATTCTGTTTGTCATTCAAGTAAAAAAAAAAAGATTGCATGCTCCTACAGAGGGTCTGGATAGTCAAATATAGCCCCTTTAAATAAAGTTCCCAAGTATTTTTTTTAAAGTTCAGAAGTGTGTGCAAACACACACATGTATTGATTTAACAAAACATACAGTTGTAGAATCTCAGGATTGTCAGGGATCTCTGAGATCATATAGTATGCCCTTACTTGAAACATGAATCCCTTAATAGCAATATTGTTTCAAGAATGACTTTGAGTAGGGGCAGCTAGGTGGCTCAGTGGATAAAGCACCGGCCCTGAGGTCAGGAGAACCTGAATTCAAATCCGGCCTCAGACCAAATACTTGACGCTTACTAGCTGTGTGACCCTGGGCAAGTCACTTAACCCCAATTGACTAAAAAAAAAAATTAAAATAAAAAAATGACTTTGAGTGAATAAGTTATTTTGAATATAATAAATATCCAAATTAACTATAAAGGACATATGGATAAAGATACTATCTGCATCCAGTGGAAAAACTGATAAGTAGAAGTATGTATGGGATAACTTTACATATCTATCTATCTAACTATCTATCTATCTGTCTATCTATCTATACCTATTTGGGTCTAATGGTAGTCCTCTCTGGCCTGGGGGAAGGAAGGACAAGCCAGACATTTGCATGATAATTTTGTTGTATATTTTAAAGGAATAGCAAGTTGTGCATGGTAGATTTGCAATTTCATGTGAAATCATCTTTTTTTATTATACTATGTTATGGAAATGCTTGCTTTATTCCATAAATTAAAAAGAAAATTTAAAAAAAAATCACGAATCCTCCTATAGCACAAACAAATAGTCATTTGACTTAAATTTGAAGATATCTGGAGTCAAGGAACACATTCAAAACTGTAATAGCCAATGCAATTTTTGGACAGCTTCAATATTTATGAAGTGCTTAATTATGGTGTACCAAAATTCTCTTTTTTCCATTAGACTACTATAAATTCTTTAAAAACATAATTAGTGTCATGTCTAATACATTTTTAAAGAAAATTTGCCATGGTACATTTGATGTATAAGCACATTGTATCTATATCAGAACACATATGTATATCAATGTTTATCTATCCACACAAAAAATGTAAATATTAAAAGAATTGTTCTGACATATGGTGGTCAAGAGGAAACAGACTAATTTCATTTCTGCATGAAATGCCATTTAATATTTAAGCCATCCCAATATTCCCCATAAATCATCTCTTTTACCAGATATCATCCTCAGTTCCTTTAACATTTTCTTGTATGATATGATGTCAGATTCCATCACATCCAGTCATCCTCCTCTGTACATGATTCCACTTATTACTTTTTTCAAAAATTAGATGCCAAAAAACTCAACAAAATAATCCCTGTTGTCTTACCTCACCAGCAATAGAATTTTAATTTGCCTTGTTCTAAAAATTATGCTTCTGTTAAAATCACATTAGCTCTTTTGGCTATTGTATCATATTATTCGCTCATCTTAAATGTAGTTAATCAAAATCTATTTTTACATCAACTCCCATCTACTTCTATGTCCTTTATCCCATATTTAATAGATTTTTTAAACCTAAGATTATGACATTAGATTTAGCTCTAGGAATATTCAATGTATTGCTTATGCTATATACTCCTTGTTCCTTGTCATGGATACCTATGCTCTAGGTTTCCTTGTTCTTAGCACCCACCTCCCCAGTCATAGCACAGATTCTTCTTTTGCAAGAGTTATAGGGAGCTTACAAAATTATCATTCAGACGTGCAATGTACAATATGTGTAGGTTCTTTATATAGTTATTCAATATAGTTATCACTTTATGGGGGAACACTTCAGCACTGGAAAGAAAGATATTTAAAACTGAGGAAGGGGATGAATGAAGGATGAAATCAGTTGTATAAAATAGAGTTGAAGACATATGTAGACTCCTTCAATCTCCCCCCACCCCCAATTGATTAATGTTTTGACTATTTCCATCACATTGTGGACTAGGATTACACTTGTAAATCTCCTTGGCTCTGAGAGGTGATCATTTTGCCTTATTTAGCTGGGAAGCAGGTTACCATTTCACTTTCTGCTGCCTCACCACCAAGACTTTATTCTCTGATGATGTCTACCCCATAGGATTTAAAGAAATTGAGAAAGTAGATGATTAGCAGGTTTGGGAGATCATCAGCTTGGATGTTGAATTCCTCTATTATATGAACAGGTGGTGTGGAAGAGAAGAAGAAAAGTGAGTCAGTAGCTAAACTTTTTTTGAAAGTTTACAGTGGCTCAGTGGATAGAGCACCGGCCCTGACATCAGGAGGACCTGAATTCAAATCCAGCCTCAGACCAAACACTTGACACTTACTAGTTGTGTGACCCTGGGCAAGTCACTTAACCCCAATTGACTAAAAAAAAATTAAAATAAAAAAAATGACTTTGAGTGAATAGTTTGTAGTTAAGTTCAACCATGAATTGAATAGTGTGGAATGTCAGAAAAAAAATTGTTTATTAATGACTGCCAAAGAAAAGTTTGGAGTTGGCAACACAAGCATGAAGTATTCCTACTCTTAATCAAGGAAGAGTATATTTATGTGAAAGAGGAGGGAGGAAAGAAGATATTACTGAAGGTATAATCAGTTATAAGGAGGATAGCCAACTGTGAAATGTCCTCTTAAGGGAGCCAAGCAGTCCTCAATGAGGCAAATGAATGGAGTGTAAGAGAAAAGAGTGAATGATGAAAGAAAGTTTGTTCACTATAGAATGAGACTTGAAGAGGGCAGAGAGGAGTAGACTAAATTGGAAGCTGACATGATTGGAGTCAGGTGAAGTATAAGAATTAAAATGTAGGCAGTAAGAATTAGAATTGCTTGCTTATTGTTAGATGTCTAATACTTAAGCAATAGAGGAATAAGACACACATCTTTGAATCTTGTCCCAAATTATGAGACTTTTTTGTTAGATATCTTGTTGGGATCTAGCTATATTAGCTATGTCTTTGGATTTCTTGTATTCTAGTAACATGAATAAAAGGAATGAACTTGTATGACTTGACGTTAAAAAACCATGCTACTCCATAGTGATCAACAGTTCTCTTGTTAAGTTCTCACAAACTTCAATAATGTTCCTGTAAATAGGTGTCAAGATGTTTTGCACATAATTTTTAGCATTGTCTTCTTGCCCTTTTTGAAAATCAGGACAATACTAGCTTATTTATAATTCTGTACTGTTTAACCTTTTATTGGAATGTTTTTAAAAGATAACTGACAAGTCAAACAATCACATTCACAATTCATTTCAATGTTTTTAGAACAAATAACTTAAAATAATAATAAGGTAGCTGTAAGATGTTTCTTTTTCTCTCCCTACTTCCTTCCTTTCTTCCTTCTTTCCTTCCTTCCTTCCTTCTTTCCTTCCTTCCTTCCTTCATTCCTTCCTTCCTTTCTTCCTTCCTTTTTCTTCCTTCCTTTCTTTCCCATTTATTCATTTATCTTGGGCTTTAATTTTTTCTTGACTTATTTTGTTTCATCTGCTTTAATTAAATTCAAAAAATTTGTACTAAGGTTTACAATGTCCACAGTACTATGCTATGTAATGTCTAAGTAGTCTCTGAATTTTTTTCATGTTTTGAGGTTGATGTTTTCCTGCCAATAACACTCAACTGTACACCATACTTCCTTCCAAGTATAGTCATTCTAAAGGAAAGTATAAGTCTCTTGTTAAAACTAATCATATTAATATAACTAGAATGTTTTCAATTGCAGGAATTTCATTTCATTATAATTAATGGGAAGAATCTAAAGTATATATAATGTCAACCTCTACTCTTATGAATATAAGGATTTTGGGACAGATCCAAAGTTGAGGCCACCAAAGATTTTATTTCTTATCCATAAGGTTTAAATCTAATCAATTCTTATTCAAAATATTTCCTATATGAAAATTATTTCATTTTAAAAAATGTATATTCTGTACTCAGCTGTGTGCTACCATAGAGAGATCCATCATACTTCTAACTAACTGAGGTGGGAACTGGTCAGCTTTTACGTTATTAAATAAAACCTTCTTGTGACAGTTAAAAATCATATTTCATCTTACACTTCCAACATTAACATATTGAACTAGCTATATCATTTATTTTGCAAGTCTTCTGTCTAACTAGCCATGACAGGAAGACAAATATACTATAAGAGATATATTTTTCCCATTTTTTTACCTTCCTGATTGCTCAAAAGGGCATTGATTTATAACTTGTTTCAATTCTCTCAAAGAGTGGGAAGGAATTGTCAACCCAAAGTCACCCATGGATTTCATTGCTGATCATCTAGATTATGTGCTTTTAGGTTTAGTTGTCAATGTCTTGAACAACCTCAAGTCTTAAAAATCTTGTAGGAAAATCACCGTACATGGTTTTTAGTTTCAGCTTTGCCTCTGAAGTTTGTGTGACTTTGAGCAAATCACTTCTTCTCTGTGAGTCTCAGTTTCCTCACTGGAAAAATAAGGAGCTTGAACTAGATAATCCCTAAGGTCCCTTTTAACTCATATAGTCTTTATAATGTTGATCTATTTCTTTTACTAACCAATAAATGGCATATGGTTCCCTATGTTCTCTAGAATAACATTCAAATGGCTAACTACTATAAAAGTTGCCTCATCAGTCTCCCTACTCCCAGTCTTTCCCCTCTCCAATCCAGCATCCATGTCATTACCAATAGAATCTGCCTGAAGCACTCATGTGGAAACTACACAAAATCTTCAGGGACTCCTTCCACACAGAGATGCCCATCGGGTTTGTCTTATATTTCACATTACTCCTTTCACTTGGTATTTTGGAACAACTAGGCTACTAATGGTTCCCCAAACTTGTCATTCTGCCTTCTGATTTCATGCATTTGCTCAAAATATCTTCCATCCATTAAATGTATTCCCTCATTATATCTGCTTGAATCCAAAACTACTAGTGTTCTCTCCCTTATTAAGTTTTCCTAGAAACTTTTATCTGATATCTGTTTAAACCCGAAGGAAACTACCTTGCATCATACATATTTGTTTATAGATTGTATTTCCCCAGTGGAATGTAAGCTTTGAAAAGGTTAGGCCTGTTTATATATACATATACATGCATATATATACATACACATATATATACACATACATATATATATACACATATGTATACTCATACACACACACACACACACACACACATATATAATCTTTGTATTCTCAGGGCACAGAATCTTGCTCATTTGGGGCTTGTGGAGGTTTGATTCTGGTGTGTACTATGGATGTGTGGAGAATGGGGAGAGAGAAAAAGGATCCTGTCATATCATTTGTATGTAGTATATAGAGAACTCCCAGGTAAGACAACTCCTTCTAGCAAAGCAAATCTAGATCTAATCTGCAAGTAACAGTCTGGAGTTGCCTGAATCACTGAGAAGTTAAGTGATTTGCTCATGATCAAAGAGCCAGAATGTGTAAAATGTGGAGCTTCAACTCTAGCTTTCCTGACCTATGCAGGAGGCCAGCTACCTCTGCACTATGCCATGCTGTCTCTCCATATCTACAAATATTAATTCTACTTCCACATAACCCATATTTTATTGAAGCTGAAGTTGGCCATCTATCTGCTATGTCATACTGCTTTGCACATAGTATGCTAAATAAGGAGTTACTGACTCAAATGCAATTGAAATATCATATTTTAGGAAATAATTCTCAGTCCTGACAATCTCACTTATAAGATGCATGTAAATGTGACCTCCTTTAGAAGGAAATGATATGTGGCTGGGAATTTAATGTAGAATTGTGAAACATTCATTACCATACATTTTAATATTACAGTGCTTAGCTATGATTTGGACCCCTGCTTCAACTAGTATAAGAAATAGCTCCTAAATTTCATAGGCCAATCTTTAAAAAATAATAACAATTTATATCACTTTGCTATTTAAGATCTATCATTCTGATTTAGAGATCATGAAAAGCCATTGAGGATAAGAAGATTCATGTTCTGAATTCTTAGAAAAGAGATAAACATGGAAAGAAACTCAAAGGAACATCAAATAAATCATTCCCTAAAATTACAAGGAAAAGAAGAATCATTTAAAAAGAACCTTCATAAAAAAACATATCCAATGCTGTTCCATATTATGAAAAATAAAAAAGTCAAAAAAGAGTTTGCAACTCACCACCTTTTACCCATTGTGAAAACAAGACAAAACAAAAGAAAACAACTGGAATTTATTTTACTTAAGTAAACAACTCATTACTGAATAAAAATTGTTCAAATGTTTAACAAGATAAAATTGTTTAAATTTCCTTCACTCTTCATATAACAAAATGTTATATGGTTCAATGGATTCACAGGGCTACAAGGCAAGGCTCAGAGTTCAGCACAGTAGAAATTGCCTAGAGCCAGGTAAGGATCAGATAAAATTCTTCTATTTATCTATCTATCGATCTATCTATCTATCTATCTATCTATCTATCTATCTATCTATCTATCTATC
>NW_020950792.1:16314164-16378503 GCF_900497805.2 Vombatus ursinus
ATCTATCTATCTATCTATCTATCTATCTATCTATCTATCTATCTATCAATCATCTGGATTGTTGAAGATCCTCCTTTTCTTCTGATCACGACTGCTGTGGCTTGAGAACTATTTTTTATTTATGTTAGATATAAATTTCTAGTCATCATACAGATTTACATAAAAATGTGACATCCATTGTCTTTATCTTCCTTAGCAGAAAAGAAAAGGTAGTTAGAGCTTTTTTTTTTTTTTTTTTTTGCATCTTGGGTAAGCAGTAGTGTAACAAGCAATAATACAAATGGATTTTACTTTTGAAAGTGACTTTCTTGAATAAGTTCAGAATAATACTTCAATTACTTTGCTCTTAAGCAAATCTCAAATTGATCAATCTCAATATTGCCCTTAAGAATATTGAAATGTTATATTAAATTTTATTTTTAAATAGACCAAAACTACATGTTTTATCTTCAGTTTCTAAACAGAAATGAGTTAGTAAATATTCAAGATATAGCTGAGTTGTTTTAAATTGTGATTATTACTAAGATTTAGTTTATTTTAGTTTTCCCCACAAAACAATATTTTCTTGATATAGAAAATTATAAAATGTCACAGTTTCTAACATACTATGCAAATGTGACTAAAATATATATGGTTTGTTGAGCTATATAATAGTGCTATGATATTTGGAAATACATACACACATGCACACACACACATATATACATACATATTATACACACATATGATTTTCTGATGATTAAAATATCTATTTTATTACGTTTGATCGTGACCAAATTGAATGTCAGGTAAGGCAATCTTTTTAATGCAGTTGAGATGCTTTGCCAATTTAATTTCTCATCAAAGTCAACATATGTACTTCATCATTTTTTGTTACTTGTAATATGGTTAGGATTTTCTACTTTACTTCACTTTATTTTAGCATCATTCTTGTAGTGTGGTTCTAGGCTGAGTTATAATAAAGATGATATTGGAGAATATGGGTGATAGCCCTTGTGAGAAGGCTTCAAAGACATTAAAATAGTACTACAACTTCCCAAGAGAGGTTCAATATACTTAAGTGAAAGACACTGATATTCATCCTAACATTGTTTACATAAATGAACATATGACCTTTTAGACCATTAAAAAAAATTAGACTGGATTATATTAGACCTTTCAAGGTAGTGCCAGATCTATCCAGATTGAATTATGGGCTAATATTTTTTGGTGATTATTTAATATGTATAATTTTTCTTCAATAGATACAGAATAAATCATGAATTTTATATGACATGGAGATTACTTTTAGTCCCAGAAAAATACTGAGGAATAGTATAGCTAAGTTCTGTAAGCTCATTATTAACAAATTGCATAGTAATTACTTAATTATTTGATTATACTCTGAGATCCTTGAAGAAAACATCACATAATATTCAGAGAAAGCAGTAGCAAAATCCAAGAGAAAATAAAAGAGGACAAAGCAAAATCCAGATATTTCATGGAAAAAAATGCAAAGTTTAGTTCAATCACGAAGTCTGAATTCATGGAACAATAATAAAAAGAAATAAGTAAACAAATAATTCCACCATACAATGACAGGGGTGTCTGAGATAGAAACCTAGTAGAGAATTATTACAAGAAATCTTGAAGCAAAACTTCAAAGAAAAACTAAGCTTCGGCATAAATTCATTTAAAATTTCCAGAAGAAAAAAAGTAAGAAAATATACATATAAATAGATATAGATATATACACATCTATACATACATATGTGTATATATGTATGCATGTATATATATATGTTATGTGTGTAAAAATATTTTAAAAAATGAAATGATAGTGTTATACAAAAGAATTAGAAAAATAATTAAGATCTTAACTTGTGAGATAGAACATTTTGCCCAGGTAACAGACTCCTTCATAATTAGAATGGAAGAAATAAATGTTAATTACTGAAAGAAGAAATATTAAAATTAAAAAGCCTGAAAAAAATGAAAGAAAATGTAGGGTATCTCATTGTAAAAATAACTGACCTAAAAATGGATGTAGAGATTTTTTTTCAAATCATTGAACAACTTGGTGTCTATGCTCAAAAAAAGAGCCTAGATATCACAGTTCAAGAAATCATGAAAGCACACTGTTCTCTTTGAACCAGAGGTCAAAGTGAAAATAGAAAGAATCTACTTGTTGCCTCCTGAAACATAGTCCCATATGAAAAAAAAAAAAACCTCAGGAACATCATAGACAAAGTCCAGAGCTTTTAGCTTAAAGAAAACTGCAAACAGTCAAGAAGAATTCATCAACATTCTGAAGAGTCACAAGTAGGATCACATAAGTTTCAATGGCCACCCAAATAAAGAAGTGGAATGTTTGGAATAAAATATTTCAAAACACAAATAGCATAGATTTACAACAAAGAATTACTCAGAAAAAGAAAATGAATATCATCTGAAAGGGGTAAAAAATGGGACATTAATGCAGTAGAAGTGTTCAAACTCCTTTCCTAGTGAAAAGGCTAGAGCCAGTAGCAACTTTGAAATGTAAACTTAGTAAACAAGAGAAACAAACAAAACAAAAATAAAAGTTATATATAAATGAGCAATCATAAAAGATAAACAAGGTTGGAACATTTACCTTCTAATACAGGGAAATAAATGTTTCCCCTGATATAAAATCATGAGGGTTAATAAAAGGTGTGAAATGAGACATAAGACCAGCAAGTATTTTCATTATGTTTTATAAACTTAAAAAGAGAAAGAAAAAATGCAGGATGAGAAAATGGGAAAACCCAGGTGGATATAAAAATGAGATATGAATAAAACTATGTGAAATACAAACTGGCTATTATAAGAAATATGGAATTAAAATTTGTATTCTATAACAATATATTTTAAAAAGCATGAAAACATTAGATTAGACTATAATTGGTGGTTGTTTTGACTTTGAGGTCAAATTTCTTTAACCTGTTTTTTTTTTTCAATAAAGGAAACACCTAGTCCAAATTATCCCACAGGAGAAAAGAAAAAACCTTCTCTACAACATATGAGACAAATTTTTGCTTGAAAACTTCAAGTAAATGGGACTTCCAGAGGAATGGCATTACATTGTTTTGAACAGATTTGTTAGAAAATGATGTTTTTTTTTTTCTCCACCTCAAACCTAAAGTTTTCTCCTTGTGAATCCTACTCATTGTTTCTAGTTTTGTCCTCAGAGATCAAGCAGGAGGAGTCAATTTGTTCTTCCACTCAAAAGCCTTTCATATTCTAGAAGACAAAACCCATGTCTATTTCTTTCAGATCCTTCTCTTTTCCATTTTACATGTACCCAATCCCTTCAATTATTCAAAGATTAATTATACTTTGAGATATGGCATGTAGGAAGGGAAAGTAGAATTCAAGATAAAAATTTGCATTTATATTTTCTAAATTATTGAACTACCTTGAAATTATTCCTATGGGTATGTGACCCTGGGCAAAAGCACTTAACCTTCAAGTGCCAACCATGTACCTTTTAAGATTTAAAAAAATATATATCGATGAGTTACTAATGTGTATAAGACAGTGTGAATTTTCACACATGGTATTCCCTAAAAACACTGAAAATCATGGTTCTGGACAACTAACAGCAGCAAAATCTTAAATGAAAATTGTATTTATAATCTAAATTTATAATTAAATATAAATAGATTCATGAATTACATGAAATGAATTGAATGTTGTATCAGGAATCAGCAGATGAAAGAATGAGTTCTGGATCTGCAAGGCATGTTATAACCTTGGGAATGTCAACTAATTATTCTGGACTCAAATTGTATCATCTGTAACATGAATGAGTAGTAGATTAGGTAATATCTGAGATCTTTTTCAAATCTAAACTCCTGTGACCTCATAGGAAAAACCAGTCATTTTAAACAAATGTGTGTGCATTCAAGGAAGGAAGAAGATAGAGTAGTTTGTCAGCTGAATGGATGGGGTGTGGCAGTGATTGATCACCTGGGTTATGTTGAGTTCTAGAGAAAATTTACATCTCACAATTCACAAATGTGTTGACAGCACATTAATGACATGGTGGTCTTAAAGTGCTTATAAAAATGTTTTGTGTATGAGCTTGTTGTACCTCCCATCCTCCTTGGTTTACTATGCCCTGTCGTTCTCTGCTTTGTTGATAGAATTTCTCCAGGGTCAGGACCACCTCCATTATTAAAGTAGCTTCTTTGCCAAAACACTTCATAAAACTAAGTAGCAAAACATAAATGCTTTCCATGGAGGCTTGATGGACAAACTGCTGAAAACAATTCTTCTCTAGCCAATCTGGCCATCTGAGTAGCTTGCAATAAATTTATCTAGTCACATAGCTTTAGTTACATCATACATTTTAGACTATATCTTCCTATCTTTCCTAGGCTGGAATTGTAATGGCCACTCAAAGGTCTTGTCCCACTGATGATTGCTGAAGAAGCTTCTCTGTGTCTGAAATAGGCTAATTTACTTCCATTAAGCAGCCAATTTCTAAACTTTCTCCCATACTGGTGCCACACTGGTGCCAGGCATAGGGGGGCATGCCATTTTCTTTAGCCTTTCAGCTAGTGAGTTCAAAGTTCTCTAGCTCAACCAATCCAACAGTCTTGGATCCCCAGTAGCAGAGAATAGAAGAATGTACCACAATACCACAAGAACACTGGGCCACTGGATAGTATGAACCCCATTAATTGACATTGTCAGCTGTGACCATGAATAACTTGAGAGCATCATATTAAAAACAAATCCCCTCCTATTTTTATAAAATCAAATTAAAAACTGAAAGAGAACTTAAAAGTGATCTAGTCCAGGTATTCTTAAACTGAGGTCCATAAATTAGAGTTTTCAGTAGGTCTGTGAAATTGGTTGGGGAAAAAATCACCATTATTTCAATATTATCAGTTTCCTGAGCTATTCAATGGATTTTATTTTATACATTTAAAAACATTATCGTAAGAATGTGTCCATGAACTTTGTCAGTCTGCCAAAGTGACATAATATGACATAATGTAAAACAAGACTAAGAATTCATGACCTAGTCCAACTCCATTATTTTATAGATGAGCAAACTGAAACCCACAGACATAAAAGTTTCCAAAATTTTACAGGTAATATATGAGCTGAAAACTATTTTTTTCTTTTCTTTTTGAACAGAGTCAGATTCTTCAGGTTTGCATTTATTGAGATATATATATACAATTTGGAACACTTATGATTTGGTTAATTTGATTGATTTTATTGATTGTTTTCCTTATATTGAACCATCTTTAGATCCCTAGTATAAATCTAATGTGGTCATAACTATTTTTTGGATAAATTGTGGCTTTTATTTGACAGAATTTTGTTTAACATTTTTGAATAAATATGCATTACTCGATATTACACTATATTCCTCCTTTGATTTATCCTTCCCTTGTTGAAGTATTAGACCAATATTTTCTTTCCTCAGAAGGAGTTGGTAAAGTTTTGTTTTCTCAATTATGAATATAATTTCTTTAGTGTACTATATTTTTAAAAGTTTAATAGAATTATAGTCTTCCTTTCATATGTAAAATATGCTAGAAATAAGGAGGAATGAAATCATCTATCCCACTCTCCAATTCCCTATTAGCTAGTAGGGACAATTGCTATATTCAATTAACATTTTCTAAACTAAGAGGCCACCTTTCTCCTTTTCTGAAACATTATATACAACCCTACACAGCTTGCCCCCATCAAGAGGAAGAAGAATATGGTTTTATAGGTAACTGAAAATGATGAATGGAATGATACCATGGATTATTCAGATTGTCAAAGTCTATATTCCACATTTTTAAGGAAGTATGAGATAGTAACTTTTGTGTTAGGAAGCACTGGGTTTAAGTCCTGCCTCTGAAACATAGGAGATGTGTGAATGTGGAAGAATATGTCAGATTCAATGCCCCAAGCAGCTCTTTAATACTATAATCTATATATGAGATTGTGAATGTAAAATCTTTGCAAACCTGAAAACACTATAGTAATGTAGACTGTTATTACTTGATTATTTGCTTCCCATAGCAATGAAATCAAAAGGTCCAAAAAAAAAAATGAAGTGCAAGGTATTAGGAAAAATGCTAACATTCTCACTAGTGAGAATGAACAATAACCAAAAGTATATGTTTGTTTAAATTTATTGTTCTGAAAGGATGAGCTCTGTGAAATATTAATGGAGGGAAAATCACAAACTACATTAAGACTATTAAAATAGATTTTATGGCATTTTCTATATTCCCACAGTTGCATTTTGATCAAATTATCATATTTGTGTTAGATTTACATTTTTTGCTTCATACAGCATATGGTACTGAGTTAAAATATTTAGATAACTGACTAGAATTCCATTTCTGAAGTCTCACACAGTATTCCACAAACCTAAAGCATACATAATGAACATTTCTGAACACCAAAAAATCTGCCTTTTCTCTGAAATTCATGTTATATACTTACATTTTATAAGGAAATATATATATATATGTATGTATGTACATACATACATGCATACATAGTCCAGTATCCCTACTATCTCTTTCCCTTTGTAGGCATTATTTAATTAAACTGTTCACAGATATGTAGAATTGAGGTAATATTAAAGTGGTTTTACCAACAAATAAGTAGAGACATAATGAATAAAATGTTTTGTTGAAATTTGATCCTAGAAGCTGGGCTACATGGTATGCATAGGCTATCTTTACTATTCATCAGATCATATTTTGAGCTGGCAGAGAGAAGATGAGAGAACTAAGGCACAGAGAGATTAAATGATTTGCCTGTTGTCATACAACTAACAAGTGTTTGAGGTGGGTTTGAACTTGTATTGTCTTTTTAGCAAAAACTCAGTTACAAAGCCACTAGCATTTCTGACTGGATTCCATCTGATGGATGTGTTGAGACTAAGAATTTTATAAATCTAGATAATCAACATAAGTGTCTTCTGTGCATTTCTTCATGAACCAAATGATTAAAACAGAGAAAGTATATGAACCAACAAATTTGAGAAAAAACTCCTAAGAGGTAAGTTCAGGTTATCAGATCAAAAAATAATCAGAGATAAGGAACATGGTGGATTGAAATGGGAGAGATCAACAATTGAATTTTTGAAACAGAATTTTAAGATTCTGGACTTTCAAGGGGCCTGTTGTTTGGGATTCTGAATTCCTTTAGTTGTTGTTTAGCCTTTTTTCAGCCATGTCCGACTCTTTGCAACCCCTTTTGAGTTGTCTTGACAAAGATACTGGAGTAGTTTGCCATTTCCTTCAGCTAATTTTACATATGAAGAAAATGAGACAAATAGGCTTATGTGACTTGCCCAGGATCACAGAGCTAGTAAGTTTCTGATGCCAAATTTAAACTCAGGTCTTCCTGACTCCAGGTCTGGTGCCATCAAGCTGTTCTCTGAATTCCTTACTCTTGCCTAAATTGTGTTATGTTCTTTAAATTTCAGCTCTGGTCCTGTAAACTTGCTTTTTTCCCACTCTTGTTCTTTATACACTAAAGAAATTATTTCTTCTTCTGGGATTATAATTCTAATTTCAAAATGTCTCTTTGCTTTCTGGTAGATCTTTGTTACAAGAAAAAAGTAAGAATAAGATTCCTTTTTTTTTGGAAATGTGTTCATTTACATCTTTGACATTATATTTCAATGGAAGACACTGACCACAATTGTAACCTAATAGGAATTTTGAGTTAGCTCAATTATACCATATTCATCTTCATGTTGTCATGTGATTCAATTTCATTCTACACCTAATTAGTAAATGCCAATCACATATAAAACCTTGTGTGGGGGTACTGAGAAAAAACAAAATTAGATAAGATTCATGGAGTATGATGTCTTACTGGGGGCTATACTATGTAGACAAAGCAGTTTCAAATGATAAGTTAATAGATATACCTATAAAGTGGTCTATAATACTTCAAGGAAAGATAATCAGTGTGACAAGATGAGTTTTGGAAGATTCTATGAAGGAGAGGTTATTTGATCTGTTTTCATGTGTCCTTCATTTTGGAAGAGCACCAATGACATGACAGGATTATGTCTTGACTTGTGCATGAATTGAATTTAAGTGAGGTAAACTTCCACAAAGTCATCAGCCTCACTCTCTCTTCCAGTCATTGAAGTCCAGTGGCAAGATAAAAGTGAAAAAGAATGGCAATGGCTGGGATGCAGTGAATGACATTAGCATCTTCAAGGTTTGACCAAGCTCAAAGCATTCTACAATGCCAGCTTCAGCCATTTTAATGACAGCCCCTACCAACCCAAGGATGGATTCTAGGCTCATGAGTTACCCTCAGCCTGGTTTAGCTCATCTGCATAGATGATTTACTGTATTGTGGTCACTAGGCATGCTACAGCTTCTTAGAATCATAGGTGAAATTGAATGCCAGTTAGACACTAAAGGTGGATGAGCAGCCCTGAAAAAGGCTTGATCAGCCCTCATATAACAGATGTTAATCTTCCTTGAGCATTCTTTACTTGGGGTTTATGGGGTGTTATTTGATCTTAATGAATAGGTAGGCTTTCAAAATGTGAAGATGTATATTCCATGTGTTGGGAACAAGAACAGTGAAGACACTAAAGTGGAAGATCATAGCACACGTACTGTTTCATTAAAAGATAGAATATATGGATAGAAATAGTGTATGGCATCACTGATCATGTAAGTATTCTGAAGATGTGGAGAACTTTAAATTAACTTTATTTGATCATAGTAGCAAACCGTCAGGGGGTTTTGAGAAGAAGCTGGCAGCAACAGTTTTGCATTTGAATCAAATAGAGGAACATAGGGAAGCAAGAAGATTGATAATGCAGGTAAGTGATATGTATGTGCTTTGAGCATTGCTGTAAAAAACAGAAGATGGGAAAGTATTTGAGAAGTACCATATGATGGATTTTATAAATACTATGAAGGTAAAAATGAACAAGATAGTAACTGATAGGATATAGGAAGTGAGGGATAGAAAGAGAGAAAAAAAAAGATACCAGCAAAGTTTTTAATATAAAAGACTAGATGAATAATAGTGCTAATAAAAGACATAGGAAAGGCAAAAAGAATAGCAGAATTTTAGGGCAAGATAAGTTTTACTTGGGCATGTTAAAAATCAAGGTGTGTTCAGACATTTATGTGGAAAGATCCAAAAGCAAAAATTAGGATATAAAGTCTAGGAGAAAAGTCAAAGCTGGAAATACAAATTTGGGGGTAAGCTGCATTGGGGATCATTTGAAGAAGAGAGAGAGACAGAGACAGAGACAGAGACAGAGACAGAGACAGAGACAGAGACAGAGATATAGAGAAGGGAAGGGAAGGAAAAGGAAGGGAAGAGTCAAAAATGAAATCTCTAACCCTAGGGAAAACTAAACTTTCAGGGGGAAAAAAGAGGAAGAAAGTTCAATAGGAGAGTATAGTGTCTTGGAAATGGAATGAATGAAGAAAGTGATGGCTAAATCTGGCAAATACTGTAGAGATAAAGAACGAAGAAATGGAAAGCCTAAGGGATTTAATGATTTGGTTAGCTTTGAGAGATAACAGCTCATGAAAGTGTAAGAGGATTATATAATCATAGACCCTGAGCTGAAAGGACCTCAGAGGCCAGCAAGTGCAACTTTCTCATTTTGCAGATGAGGAAACTAGGACCTAAGGAGATTAAGTGACTTGCTAGGTAGTGGATTTGGAGATTAATTTCAAACCCAGATCCTTTGACTCCAGAGCCCAAACTATTCATTGAGAAGGGAATATATTGTTAAGGAATTGTTTGTTTGATTGTCTTCTCCAGGAATTTCAATGATAAAAGGGAAGAGACAGATAAGGTTGCTTGATTGACACTGACAAGATAGAAAAGTGAGAGAAATTGTCTTCTGTGAAAGAAAAAAAAAAACTGAGTATGTTTTCAGTAATATAAACAGGAACTACTTTGAGGAAATTCATTATATTATTAGAAAACATTGGTGCAATGTGCAATTTTAACAATGTTTCTGCAGACTTCTTGGAGTTTTTAGAAAGTCACAAGTAATTAAACAATGGAAAATGGTAATAGAGAAGGAAATCCACATTTATTAAGTGCCAGGCACTGTGCTAAACACTTTAGAAGTATTTTCTCCTTTGATCTTTATGACAACCCTAAAGATAGGTATTATTATTATCATTTTACAATTGGGGAAACTGAGACAGACAGAGGTTAAGTGACTTGTCCAGGTTCACATAGCTAGTACTTTTCTGAGGCAGGATTTGAACTCGGGTTTCTTGACTCTGGGCCCAGAATACTATCCACTCTACCACATAGCTACTCTATAACCTATCAGTAATATCTGTAGTCCCATAAATCATGTTGAAAATAATACGTTAGCTTCTAACTGAACAGAATTTCTGCATTTGCAAATGAGGGTGGCTGCCATTAGAAGGTACTTTTCTTTCACCATGGAGAATATTTTCCAGTAGTGGCCAGTGAATTACTGATGAATATCCAATTCATGATTTTTATATGCAATACCTCCCTTTCAGTGGGAAACAAGCAAACCTAATTTATTATAATCTATGTTACAAAAAGCAATGAACTTCTAAGCACAAAAATAATTTTAATAAAAAAAAACCCATGAAAGTATGTAGTTCTTTCTATCACTCTGTTTAGCATTATCCTATTGACTTTGCTTTTGGAATTCTTTCATAGTTAAGCTATAAAGTAACCAAGAGCATTCCCTTTATGCCTGATATCTTCGGAGTTATCCATTTTTCAACCTACCTCTGCTTAAAATTATCCTTCCAGCCTTCTTGACTGTTCTTGATCCAAATGGGCTTAATTAAAAGGTCATACATTATAAGAACAAGGTATACATTTTTTTTCTTCACTTTGATTCCAGAGAAAATTGACCTTCTCCAAATCATCTACTTAATTCTTCCTATATTAGAAATAGAAAACACCAGCTTACAATTTGTCTGTTAAGCCTGAGGGAATGGGAGGGCAAAAATCAGTAAATAAAAATCATCTCCTTCTTCTCTGCAAAGAATAAAATAAAATAAACTCATGACATTTGAATTATCTAGTTATAATTTATTGATATTTAAACAAAGAATATAGTGAGAATGTGTGCAGTCTAGGACACTGCCACCTAGTTTGTTCTAGTGATAGGATGTGCCAAGCATAAATATAGTTCAAATTAAGAGTTTTTTTTTCCTTTTTTTCAGCATTGTAAATGGATTATTAATAGCCACTAAACATAGGGACTTAAAGTGTTGTGTATACAGGAGTAAAGAAAGGGAAATACTACTTTTTATAAGTGCACTCCTCTAGGGGAAAAAAAGTCTCTTTTAACCAATGAATATTATGGCAATCATGACTAAGATAAATTTGGATGCATACAAAAAATGGTACACTTTCATGTGCAGGACTGTCAGTCATGTATTCATCATTTGTTGTCTGTTTACCTATCCCCTCTCTTGTCATAGGTAGAGCAAACTAGACTAACACTGACCAAGCTTCATCTATGAATCCAGAATTATTTCTATGATGGAGTTTGACCGTCATTTAAGAGTAAATCCAGTGTACTTCTCTAAATTTTGCCTCAAGTCCTCCCTCCACAATCCATCAAATCTCTTTTAAGATTTGTGATTTCAACAAATTAGTGTTCAATTAATAATCAATTAAGTTGGTTAAATTGATTGTGATTAATAAAGACATTTCTATTTAACACATCATGGTACATACTACTGAAATATAGCACTGACAGTATTTAAAAAAAACCTGATCCATCATGAATAATAGTGTTTATATGGGGGGAAAGAGGAAAAATGGGTTTACTGTGCCATCTTGAAATGATAGAAAGAATGTACACAGTTTCAATTAGACAGGTAGATAGCTTTAACAACTTATAGCAAAGAGGTGAGGGTTGTTAGAGAGCTGTGATAGGAGTTCTGGGAAGTGGAACTCACAACAGAAATGGCCTCTGGTGGCAAGAAGAGATGATGAGGATTAAGAAGGTGAAGATCAGGGTTGGAGGAGTTTACTTTCTTCCTCTCCCACTACTTCTTCCTTTCTTTTTTTCTTCGTTTTTGCTGCCTTGTGTTGAATTAGATGGAGCTGAGGAAGCTGTTATCTTATAGTAGAAATAAGAATATGAGTTGGACTGTCCTAAAAGTTTGGGGTGCTCCTTACCCAACTCTTTGTATCAATTAAGTGGTAGGTACTAATACAAGACTTTGGGAGAGAAGCAGAAAGAGAAGGAACATTATGTTCTTTTGTTTCTTCAATTTGGTTTCTCCTTATAGTTGACCATTCCTGAGAGGTTATAGAGAAACAGAGCTATGGGATTGTTTTTTTTTTTTTTCATTTTTTCTGTGTATGTGTATTCTAGAGGGATGATGAAGGGCTGATGAAGGATTTCCTTTCCTACACCATCCCATCAGAAGCCAGTTCTTGCTATACAGACCCCAAATCTAAGAAACACTAGATCTACAGCTAGGAAGGGAAATAAAAGGGAGGAAATAGGAAAAGAGTTTCTGAATTCTCATTTTTCATATAAAAGGCATTTCTAAAAATGCTTTAATAAGCCATTGGGTGATTAAATTGATTAAAATACCTTCTCATCATATGGATCCCTTCAGAAGTTCATCTTTAAAGGGTCATGTTTTAGCACCATACTTTAAAATCCAAAATAGCATAGATAGTAATTTTACAATATGCATACTGTAGTTTTCTTACCAACTCCAGAGGAAATATAATGTTCATTGGACTGATTCATTGAAATTCAATGAAACATGCAGTTATAAAGAACCTAATCATTGCAAGAAACTGTATTAAGCACTATATGAAGGAAAAAAAATGCATGCTTTCAAGGAATTTGCAGTGTCTTAGGTGCTATATATCATATATCTAAACACATATGTTGAATGTGATGTAGAATGTTATGAGGCAAAGAAAAAATTGAAACATTGTTCTAGGAGAATTGTGGAAGACAAGCATCAAAGGAGCCATGCATGGTACCTAGAATGAGCACTGATTCTGGTTAGAGAACCTAAATTCAAATTTTATTTCTGACACTTACTATATGCACAATCATATGCAAATCATCTCTCCAAACTTATCTATCCATTTGTAAAATGACCGGGTTTAATTATATTGCCTCTGAAATCTCCTCTGGGTGGGTATTTCCATAGGGATGTTTGTGTGTGTGTGTGTGTGTTTGTGTGTGTGTGTGTGTGTGTCTGTGTGTGTCTGTGTTTATCCTATCCTTTAAACACTGTAGGTCTTATGTTCTTAATTTATAAATTATAATTATAATAAATTATAAAATTGGAAGTGGGAGGGGAGAATTGAAATAGATGACACTGATGCATATTTCTAAAACTCTATATTAATATTGATATTTGTGTCCCTATCTCTGGACCTAGTTAGCAACTGAGTGTCTATCTATTTTATGTTTAAATGTCAAACCTCTGTATATCTGGGCTGTCTGTGTGAATATTGTGAAATATGAATTTGTTTTTTTCTTTGTATATGTCTGATGAAATGTATAGTATATATATAAATACATATATATATATATATATAGTGTATGTATTCACCATTATGAATTTGGTTTGTAAGTTATTGTCATGTTCTCCATGTGCAAGATAAAAGAATACTTAAGGAAGATATCATTTATCTCTATCTTACTATCTTTCTCCCTTTTGGGGGTGAGGTGGGGAGAGAATAGATCCTGTTGACAGAATGATTTTCCATGATAGAAAACTTCCAAAGCATTCAAATTAAAATTGGAATCAAAGGCTCTTTTAATTCATCAAGATGTTAGCTACAGATGATAGATAGATTTGACTTAGTACTCAAGAATATAATCACACTGGGAAAAAAAATCAATGTCCATAGCTAAGATAAAGATACTTTTAATATTCCACTGTTGCTGTTGTGAACTCATGACTCACTTTTCTCCCAGGACTATGTATTTCAGAAACCTAGGAGCAGGAAAAATTAGAATGTATGAAAATAATTTTCTAAAGCCTTTGTGGAACCCTATTGATGTTACTAGGTCCATGGACTTTAAGATGTAAAATAAAAGGAAGATATAAAAACATAGAGAACTATGGGAGAATTTGAAAAGGGTCTATCTACATGTTTTTATTTGTTTGTTTTTGTTTTGCAACCTTTGGGTGTAAAAGCTTGTTATTGCACTAACAATAGATGCTAATGGTAATGAATAGATACTAACATCTCACACCCTGACATACAGAAAAGTGAAACCATTCTCTCTTATCAGATCTATTAAGAGACTAATAGAGAGCAAGAAAATTCAACGAGTAATAGATATGTTTCCATTATTGTCATTGTTAATAAAGTACCAGACACTGATCAGAATGTCCTATGTATATCATACTAAAATATTTTGGATAGTTCCTATTTAATTGGCAGGAGAGAGATATTCTTAAATCTAATTCTAGATGAGGAAACTACACCGGGGATTTTTAGAAATCAACACTGATTTCTAACTAATACGATATTAGGATGATAGTCTCTAAAAATTTGACCCATCCACCATTTATATTATAATTAAGAATGTATAGACAGATATGAAATAAAAGTACCAATTTTGTTGGTAGCTTTGGAAATGTTTATTATGATTAAGAGTAAAAATGTTGATCTTTGAGATCCTGATTTGGTTCTCATGTGGAATGAAGCATAAACAGAAGACAAAATGTTCAAATTGCCTCTGGGGTTGACATCATCCTGGTGAGACCAGCCTTGGTAAACTGCTTCTAGGTAGCAGAGTGATAAATAAAAGACCCTTCTCAGTCAATTAAAGTACAATTTTGGGGACCAATTCGCTGATTTGTTGTGATATTCCAAATGTAGTGGGACAAGATCAGAATAATCTTGTTTTTGTATACAATGAATCTAACCCAAAAAAGGCTAAAACATTATCCAGTGTGGAGTGAGAAAATAAAGGAATGGACAGACTTGTTGTAAAGAAAGAAAAAAAATTATTTTCATTACACTGCCTATGAGTATGCAGTCGTTTTTAATGTATTATAACAATACTTATATCTGAAATGATTACAAAGAGCTATATCAACATATGGCATTCTTTATTCCTGCTACTGTTAGAAAAACTCTAAATTTTGCCTCACTTAAATAATGCTCATTTTAGTTTATTTAGTGTACTTTAAAATAATGCTTGGTTTTATTTAAATATAATTTTTCATATTGGCAAAAATTTTAATTATGATTTTTTAAAAAGTTTAACATAAATGAGTTGTTTATTTTTTCAAAGACTTGTTCTGCATCTAGTGGTACAATTATATGATTTTTTAAAATTTTGTTATCAATATGGTCTAATATGTTTGGTGTTTACTGAATGAATGAACCATATAACCATTGTTGGAAAAAAATACAATCTAGTCAAAGGTAAGTTTGCTTAGAATGATTAATATAACTTTAAATCCATCTGGGCTCTTTCTTTTTTCTTTCCTTTCCTTTTGTGCATATGTGTGGGGAGAGATTTTTTTTGTTTAGTTTTTTTTTTCCTTGTGGAAATCAGGGTTAAGCTATTAAATCTTAAAACATCAGTAAGACTTCTAGAACACATTGTCTATTGAGTATTTGAATAGTATGATATCCATGGTGTTTTAAAGCATAAGGATTTGCATTCCTGAATCAAAACAGAGACAAGTTTAACCACTAATTTTAATTTTATTAATCTTTAAATTTTAAATATATTTCTTAAAATGTTTTCTGTTCCATTTTCTGTTGTATTAGGCTATTTTTTGTCCATTTTTTTGGTGAATTCATTCCATTCACACCCATAGTTACAGTTGTGAGGACTACTTTTCTTTTCATCATATAGAACAATAAAGTTTCTTCCCTTTGCCACTAAACTTGCTCTTCTGTTTACAAGAGAAAAGAAGTTGAGGAGAGAAAACAGAAGAAATTTGTGCACTATTAATATAGTTACATTGTTCTTGCCCCATGTGTTACTACTCTCTTCCTTTTAATCCAGCCCAAAGCCAGACATGTTGAAAATTCTTCTCTTTTTAATATTCTTTTTATAACTACACTTCCAAATTTGATTTTTTTTGCTCCTGATTATTCTTTTACCCATTCTCCCCTTTATACCCCTACGCTAACCTAGTTTTCAATTTTTTTATTGTAATTTGACACTATATGGTTTTCCCCAAAATTTTCCTTGCTCAAGTTTTCAGTGGAACAATTTCTTCAAACATTCATGATTCTTACATAATCTTCTCCTGATTCACCCTAATTATAAGAGGAAGATTCTCCTCTTTTTCAATCCTTCTATTTTTCTTTGCTCCTACCTTATCTCTTGAAACCTCTGAAACTGAATAGCTAATAGCTAGCATTTATATGATACTTTAAGGTTTGCATATTACTGTATATGTTATCTCATGTCATGGAAATCAATAGGCCTTTCTCCCCCTTTTATAAATTTAGGATCACCATTTATCGCCTCAAGATGATTTAAAAAAACCCTTTTTTAATGCTTCTAGGTTCCTCATGTTTTTTACATTTAGAAGAGTTTATCTGCCTCTATTTTCTATAACAAGGATTCTTAGAAGCGATAAATTCAATTAAAGAAAGATTTTTTTCCTAGGGTAGGATTATGATTAGCTTTTGTAGTGAAACAATTTTGATTCAACTTTTAAGGTTGTGTATATGTGTGTCCTTTCATTTGTTATTAGTATAACATATTCTGAACTTTCCTTCCCAGATTTAATGTTACATTATCTTGTGTAATAGTGAATCTAGTACCTGGATAATTAATCTCTCTCTTTATAGCATATTGGAGTTTTTTGAACTTTTTTTTCTGTCACTGGAGTCAAAGTATCTAGTTTAAAATATAAATTCAATATTTAGTCTCTGTGTTACCTTGTGCAATTCATTTAAAGTCATTGAAACTCATTGTCTTTTTCTGTAAAATAAGAGCATAGGACCCAGATGACCTCTGATGTCTCCCCTTGCTTTACCTCTATTTTCATTTAATCCTTTGATTATAACTAGAATTTGACTAATACATTTTTGGGCATCTTAAATCTTAGGTTTCTTTCAGGTAGTGATCATGATATAAAATTTTCATATTATTCTCTTGTTCTAGTCATTCTGGAAATATACTCTGATGATTTCTTCGAATAGTATACTCAAACTTTATATGTGTACACATATGTATATATACACATATAAATACATACACACATATATAAAGAGAGAGAGAGAGAGAGAGAGAGAGAGAGAGAGAGAGAGAGAGAGATCATGGTTTTAATAGTGCCCAATTATTCTCAGGGGCAGCTTTCATAATAGATGGTTGTTTATTTATACTTGAATTTATTCTGGAAGATATTCCCATTTGCCTCTTAATCCAAAAGATAAATCTATGTAAAACTAAAATATATAAACTGAAAAGAGATTCCATTAGTGTTTATATTAAAATATGGATAACTGGCACATAATTGAATGGCACATATAAATAAAAAAAAAAGATGATTCAACAGAACAACATAAAACAATTGTTTTTCCCACTTTCTGACATGGTATACCAGGGTATAAAGGCTTCAATTTGACACAGGATGTCATTGTGAATATTCATTTGGGTGGCTGCTGCTGAAGAAAACCACTAGTAATAGTAGCTATTAATATTTATATGGCATTTTAAGTTAAACAAGACAACTACCACATATTATTTCATTTGATCCTCTCAACAATACTAAGAAATAAGTACTATCATTGTCTCCATTTCACAGATGAATAAACTGAGGCTGTAAAAAAAGTATAGGGTCATACAGATAAAATCTTCTTATGTAAGATTTTAATTCAGATCTCCTTGATTCCAAGTTTAATGTCCTATTAACCTAAGCACATAAATTCACTGAAAACTCATCTATCGTATCTGCTTTTATGATGGCACAATTACCTATCTGTCAGCATCTCTGTCAATATCAATAACCTTATCACTATAACTGGTAAGGAATCATAGTGCCAATCACTACAGGACTTGGAGTTGCAATTTCAGGGCTAGGGATCCCACTATAGCTGCCATGTTTGTTTGTTTTTTCAAGCTATCATGTAGCTTGAAGCTAGGTGAACTTCCTTTTCTGTGGGAGTATTTTTCAAAGCAATTCAAAGCTCCTAAAGAGATAGGATCATCCATTTGAAACTTCTTCAACAGTGCCTAAATTCTGAGCTAGAGGTAGAGCTAAAGCTGTTCAGATGTCTACACTCCATATGGCAACACTTTGTTGAGTTCTCAGGAGCTGAGGGCAAGAAGACTGAAGAATGAAGAGGCAACTAAGCCAGATCAGAAATGAAATAAGTCAAATTTTCTGTCATGGTCTGCAGTGGGATCAGGGTACAAGTGACCACTGCATTCCCAACATGAAAAGCATAGAAAAACAGAAGGAGAAGGAAGAAGAAGAGGTGGAGGGGGAAAGAGAAGAAGAAGAAGAAGAAGAAGAGGAGGAGGAGGAGGAGGAATGATGAAAGAAAAATGAAATTAAGAGAAAACCATAAAGTGATATTTTAAATTAATTATTTTTGCTTTATCCCCCCTTTTTTCCATTTTCCTTGATTTACATTTATAAATTATTCAAGTAAGAGACAATAGTATGTGTGTGGAAAATGCGTGTATAAAGATGTTAGCCAACAAAATATTTAGTATTTCATCAGACACAATTGCAATTCACATTCTGGGGTTTTTTATTTGTTTCTAAAAAGAATCAAGCAAATGAGAATTTTTATTCTATCAACCTATCCATAGATAATTTACTCTCCCCTAATCTTTTTTTAATGCACTCTTAGTAGATAAAAAAAGAAAATGTTTAAAAGCTTCACATATTTATTTATTAGTTACACATTACTTACACAGATTTCATTACTTGGTTAGATGGAGGTCATATACAATGCATTATGATGTGGTTGCTTTATCTATTACTTAAAAGATAATACATTTCACTCGACATTTTTCTCACCTGTAGCTCTCACCTGTGGCTCTAAGAAGCTGTAGCATGTGAAGTGGGCACATGCCAGTAAAACTGTCTTGGCAGACAGGCTAAAACAGGTTGAGCATAACCAACAAGCCTCAAATGCATTGGTGAGTTAGACGGATGACTACCATTAGCACATGAAGACTTCCCCAGTGGAATGGTCAAATGAGAACAATTTGTTCCAATGATCATGAAAGCAGCTGAAGCAAGGTACTGTGGAGTTCTTAGAGATTGGTCAGAGATCAAATATTCCAAGGTCTGCCTCCCAGGCCATAGCCAGTCATCTTGATTTTTATCTTGCTACTGGACTTTAATGACTTGGGAAAAGAGAGTGAGGGTGATGACATTGTGGAACTCTGCCTCACTTGAATAGTATTCATGTGTGAGTCAAAACATCACTATCATGATGTAATTGGTCCTCTGCAAAAAAAATAATGGAAAACCATCAATATACATTTCACTAATATCTAAATCAGAATGGGCCAAAGTTGTTTACCCCCCAAAAAATCAAATTGTGTACATATTTGAAGTTATTTATTTTAGCCCTGTGATTCATGGGCAGAGAAGAGAAGTATGTTTTATTATCCATTGAAAGCCTAGGGCTTAATATATGGCTAATAAGACTAGGAACTTGCTTTTCAAGTATAAGAAGATGTCAAGAAAAGCAGAAGGAAGAAGCCTTGAGACTGAAGACAAATGAAGCCAAGGGAGACGTACTCAAAAGTGAAATATTTTTGAACAGGATCTAGGGTCATTTTTTAAATATGTTAAGAATTATGTGTCAATATGATTTGTTTCCTCTGTAATTCTGTGTATTTTACTTATGTGATGAAAAACATGTTTCTGAGAAGTCCATTAGCTTCATCAGAATGCCAAAGGAGACTGTGACAGAAAATAGAAGAAATAGAATCAAACAGAGATCAAATAAAAATAGAGGAAAAAGGGAGATTATAAGAGAATTATATTGTGTGTGTGTGTGTGTGTGTTTATACATATATATAATATTGGAAGAAAAGATGTAATGTTGGAAGAAAAATAGTCAGGAGATAGAAGCATGGGAGAGAAGGGAGAGGAGAAAGAGAGAGAGAGAGAGAGTAATGTATGGAAATAAAATATCTCACAGTGGAGAAAAAGCTGGGCTCCACATCAGGAAGGTCATGGTGTAAGTACTTCCTCTGACACCTGGCACTTTACCTCGTGGCTGTTTAACCACAGACAAGTCATGTAACCTCTCAGGTTCCCAAGAAATTTTCGAAGACTACAAATTACAGATGAAGCAATGTATCTACATTGGTAGAGGAAGTATCTCACTGGAAGTTCTGTATGTTTTCTTTTTTTTTAATTAAATAATTTATTTTTAATTTTCAACATTCACTTCCAAAAGATTTTGAGTTCCAAATTTTCTCCCCATCTCTCCCCTCCCCCATCCCAAGATGTCTTGCTTTCCAAATACCTCTTCCCCAGTATGCTCTCCCTTCTATCACCCCCCTTCTCTTATCTCTTTCCCCTTCTATTTTACTCCTTTGCCTGTATATCTTATTTCCCAGTTGCATGTAAAAACAATTTTTAACATTTGTTTTTAAAACTTTGAGTAAAAAATTATCTCCCTTCTTCCCTCCCCACCCACACTCATTGAGAAGGCAAGCAATTTGATAAAAGTTATACATGTGTAGTCATGCAAAACACTTCCATAATAGTTATGTTGTGAACGACTAACTATATTTCCCTCCATCCTATCTTGCCATGCATTTTTTTCTATTCTCTTCTTTAGCTCTATCCCTCCCCGAAAGTGTTTGCTTCTGATTACCCTTTCTCCTAATCTGCCCTCCTTTCTATCATCCCCTTGCCTCTCTTATCCCCCTTCCCCTATTTTCCTGTAGGGTAAGATAGATTTCCATACCCAATTGAGTGTGTATGTTATTCCCTCCTTAAGCTAAATCTGATGAGAGTAAGATTCACTCATTCTCTCTCACCTCCCCCCATTCCCCTCCACCGTACAAGCTTTTTCTTACCTCTTTTGTGTAAGATAATTTACCCCATTCTACTTCTCTCTTTCTTCTCTCAGTACAATCCTTTCACTCCTTAATTTTATTTTTTAGGTATCATCCTTTCATATTCAACTCACCCTGTGCCCTCTGTATGTATGTATGTATGTATGTATGTATATCTGTATGTATGTATGTATATGTATATATATGTTTGTGTGTATGTGTATATATATATGTGTATATATATATATATATATATATACAACTACCCTAATACTGAGAAAGGTCACATGAGTTACAAATATCATCTTTCTGTGTAAGAATGTAAAGAGTTCAACATTAATAAGTCCCTTATGATTTCTCTTTCTTCTTTACCTTTTCATGCTTCTCTTGATTCTCGTATTTGAAAGTTAAATTTTTTACTCATCTCTAGTTTTTTCATCAAGAATGCTTGAAAGTCCTCAATTTCATTGAATTTCATTGAATTTTCAATTGAAAGTTGAATTTCATTTTCCCTCGAAGGGTTATACTCAGTTTTTCTGGGTAGGTGATTCTTGATTTTAACCCTAGCTCCTTTGACCTCCAGAATATCATATTCCAAGCCCTTTGATTCCTTAAAGTAGAAGGTGCTAAATCTTGTTATCCTTATTATGTTTCCACAATACTTAAATTGTTTATTTCTGGCTACTTGCAACATTTTCTCCTTGACCTGGGAACTCTGGAGTTCCTTTTGGGATGTCTTTCAGGAGGTGATAGGTGGATTCTTTTAATTTTTATTTCACCCTCTGATTCTAGAATATCAAGGAAGTTTTCCTTGATAATTTCTTGAAAGATGATGTCTAGGTTCTCTTTTTTTTATCATAGTTTTCAGGTAGTCCAGTAACTTTTAAATTATCTCTCCTGTAACTATTTTCCAGGTCAGTTGTTTTTCCACTCATATATTTCACATTGTCTTCTATTTTTTTCATTCTTTTGACTTTGTTTTATAATTTCTTGATTTTTCATACTCATTAGCTTCTATTTACTCCATTTTATTTTTTCCATAAATAAATAAATATTTCTCTTCTCCATAAATCTGACAGGTAAACTATTCTTGCTCTCCCAGTTTGCTAATAGTATCAGCCTTTATATTTAAATTGTGTACCTATTTTTTATTTATTTTTGGTATATGGTATAAAATTTTGATCTATGCCTAGTTTCTGTGATATTTCTTTCTAGTTTTCCTAGAAGTTTTTTTTTTTTTCAAATAATGAGTTTATATACCAGAAGCTGGAGTTTTGGGGTTTATCAAACAATAGATTATTATAGTCATTAATTAACTGCTGTGTTTTGTGTACCTAACCTATTCTACTGATGTACCACCTTATTTCTTAGCCAGTACCAAGTAGTCTTGATGATTGCTGTTTTATGATGCAATTTAAAAGCTGGTATAGTTTGGCCACCTTTCCTTGCATTTCTTTTCATTAGTTCACTTGATATTCTGGACCTTTTGTTCTTCCAGACAAATTTTATCATTATTTTTTCTAGGTCTATAAAATAATTTTTAGGTAGTTTGATTGGTATGACACTCAATAAGTAAATTGATTTATATAGAATTGTAATTTTTATTATATTAGTTCAGGTTACCTATGAGTAATTGATGTTTTTCCAATTATTTAGATCTGACTTTATTTGTGTGAAAAGTGTTTTGTAATTGTGTTCATATAGTTCCTGGGTTTGTTTTGACAGATAGACTCTTAAATATTTTATAATGTCTACAGTAACTTTAAATGGAATTTCTCATTCTATCTCTTGTTGTTGGGTTTTGTTAGTAATATATAGAAATGCCAATGGTATTTGAGGGTTTATTTTATATCCTGCAACTTTGCTAAAGTTGTTTATTATTTCAAGTAGTTTTTCTTTACTTGATTATCTAGGATTCTCTAAGTATATCATCTTATAATCTACAAAGAGTGATAGCTTTGTTTCTTCCTTGACTATTCTAATACCTTCATTTCTTTTTTCTTCTCTTATTGCTAAAGCTAATGTTCCTAGTGTCACATTGAACAACAGTGGTGATAATGGACATTCTTGTTTCATCCCTAATCTTATTGAAAATGCTTCTAGCTTATCCCCATTACATATAATGTTTGCTGATAGTTTTAGGTAGATGTTACTCAAAAATCATTGTAAGAAAGAACTCATTTATTCCTATGCTCTTTAAGGTTTTTAATAGGAATAGATGTTGTACTTTGTCAAGAGCTTTTACTGCATCTATTGAGATAATCATGTGGTTTGTGTTAGTTTTGTTGTTGATATGATCAATTATGCTGATTGTTTTCCTAATACTGAACCAACCCTGCATTCCTGGTATAAATCCTACCTGGCTAAAATGTATTATTTTCATGATAAGTTGGTGTAATCTTTTTGCTAATATTTTATTTAAAATTTTTGCATTTACATTCATTAGGGAAATTGATCTATAATTTTCTTTCTTTGTTTTGACTCTTCCTGGGTTTAGGAATCAGTACCATATTTGTATTATAAAAAAAATTGGTAAGAATCTTTCTTGTTCTATTTTCCCAAATAGTATGTATAGTATTGGAATTAATTATTTTTTAAATGTTTGATAGAATTCACTTGTGAATCCATCTGACCCTGGAGATTTTTTTCCTAGGGAATTCATTGATGGCTTTTTTTTTTCTGAAATAGGGTTATTTAAATATTTTACTTCTTCTTCTGTTAATCTGGACAATTTATATTTTTTGTAAATATTCATCCATTTCACTAAGATTGTCAAATTTATTGACGTATAGTTGGACAAAATAGCTCCTAATTATTGGTTTGTTTCCTCTTCATTGGTGGTGAATTCACTCTTTCATTTTTGATACTGGAAATTTGATTTTCTTTCTTTCTTTTTTAATTAGATTAACCAAAGGTTTATGTATTTCATTTTTTTAATGTAAAATCAGCTCTTAGTTTTATTTATTAGTTCAGTAGTTTTCTTAGTTTCAATTTTATTAATCTCTCCTTTCCTTTTTAGTATTTCTAATTTGGTATTTATTTTGGGATTTTTAATTTCCTTTTTTTCTATTTTTTTTCCAATTGCATGCCCAATTTATTGAACTTCTCTTTCTCTTTCTCTTTCCACTTTCTATTCACTGCCATGTGTATTTATATGTACAGGTAGAGGATAGATAGATGATAGCTGGCTAGCTAACTAGATGATAGATAGGTGGATAGCTAGATAGAAAGACAGCTAGATAGATAGCTAGATAGCTAGGTAGATAGATAGATAGATAGATAAATAGATGGATGGATAGATTTTAACCAGCACTAAGATTTTGTCAGTTTGAAGATATTATCAAAAAGCCTCCACTTGATCTTTCCATACACATTCATTAGTTGTCACCACTTCTCTCTTCTCTATTTTATTGCTGAAATATCTGAGAAGCTGCCAACAATTTACAACTTTACTTCCTTTCTTCTAACTCCTTTTTTAATTCTATGCACAGTGGTTTTCAAATTTCCTCTTTAAACTGAAACTGATCTCTCCAAAGTTACCGATGATTTCTTACTTGACAAATTCTTTTCTCTGTTTGCATTTCCCCCCCTCTCTACAACCTTTGACACTATTGATCACTCTCTTTTTCTTGATATAGTCACTTCTCTCTCAGTTCCCTTGACATTACTTCATTCTGATTCTCCTCAAACCTCTCTTCATTTTAATTTGCTAAGTCGTTATCCAGCCTGTCAGACCCACATGATCCAGAGCGCTGTCTTGGGCCTTCTTCTTCTGTATTATTTCACATGACAATCTCATCAACTCTAATAGATTCATTATTTTTTCTTTGCTTATGTCTTTCAAATCTATTTATCTTTCTCTAACTTCTCTCCTGACCTCTAGTGGTAAATCTGCAATTGCCTATTGGTATCTGGATATCCTACAGACCTCTTAAATTTAGCATGTCCAAGGCTGAATTTATTATATTTCTTCTAAAGCCCTCTAAAACTCTTCATTCTTCCAGAATCCCTTATTACTATCAAGGGTACTACTATATTCTCAATCTTGTAGACTCATAGCCTGAGTATTACCCTTGACTCCTTTCTCTATCTTACCCACATATCTAATCTGTTGCTAATAGTGTCATACCATCTTCATAATCTCTCTCACATATACCCCTTCTGTCCTATTACACTGAAACCATTCTGGTGAAGGTTCTAATTGCCTCATATCTAGACTATTCAATAGCCTGATGTATAGCTTCCCTGCCTCAAGTCTTTCCCACTCCAGTCCAACTTTCAGTCAGCTGAAATTTATCTTCCAAAAATGAAGGTTTAACTGAAGTGCAGGTCTGACCCCACCCCACCATTTAATAAACTCTAGTGGTTCTTTATTGTGTCCAGGATTAAATACAAAACCCTCTGACTTTGAAACCCTTCATAATCTTGTCCCTCTCTACCTTTTCAGTCTTCTTATACCTCCTCCCACATACTCTGCAAAACATTGACACTAGGATACTTGTTGTTCCTTGCACAAGAGAATACATATACTGATTTCATGTATCTCCACTCGCTATTCCCTTTGCCAAGAATTCTCTCCCTTTTCATCTCCTCCTCTTGACTACCCTGGCTTCTGTCAGGGCCTAGATAAAATCATACTTTCTAGCAAAAACAATTTCCAATGCCCCTTAGTTCTAATGCCGTCCCTCTGTTGCTTATTTGCATTTATGTGGTATATATCTTGTTTGCACATAGTTATTTTGCATGTTGTCTCTCCCATTAGATGATGAGCTTCATGAGAAAAGGGACTGTCTTTTGATCTTTCTTGTATCCTTGGTACATTGCACAGTGTCTGTCACATAATAGGCACTTAATGAAGTCTTACTGACTAACTGACTCCTAGTGTGGCAACTCTTGCACAGAGGAGGTCACAATAAATCTTTGACTCATAGTCTTCTCATTGTCTGTGATGCTGAGAGCCTTATGCATGACAACCCAATGAGTATGTGTCAAAGGCAGAACTTGAACACATATTTTTCTGTTTCTAAGGTCTAAAGTCTCTCCATTATCACATGCTTCATTAAATAGGTACACCACTCATCCATCCATCTGCCCATCCACCCACCCACCCACCCATCCATACATCTATCTATCTATCTATCTATCTATCTATCTATCTATCTATCTATCTCATGTAGCTACTATAGTGCCTGCAGAAGAAATTGTCAGGTCAAATCACTAGCATCATTAGACATTTATCTATCTATTTATTACTCTATCATCTATCTATGTATCATATGTTTTACTCATCAATGCATATTTTCTCCCAAATATTTAAGCAGGTGACATTATTGAGGTGATCAGTATAAATTACAGGTAGTAACAATATTCTATATGCATATCTGTATCTTCCATGGTGAATAACATCCTCTTATTCAGATTTGACATACTCTAAAAATTATAACTTATTTTTCATTTTTATTCAGTATATTTTATGATAATTACATGCTGCTTCAAGGTTTTTTTTTACATATTCATTCACACAAAGTGACTTTTCTAGCTACATTTATCTTTAAACACAAATGACTCTTTCATTCTCTCAGTAAATACTCCTTCACTATTTCATGTGGTTACATATATGTATGTATATGTGTGTGTGTTTGCCTGTGTGTGCCTGTGTGTGTGTGTGTACAGTTTCCCTCTCAATCTAAATTAAATGTTTTTTTGAGATACTTCACCTAAAGTGATTTCATTTTCCCCCCTCATTCCAGCTGAAAAAAAAAAATCATGCATTTACACGCAGGGGATCTTGTACTCTAGGACTATTGTTCCTTTTGAAGGAAAAGTAACCTGACTGAGGAGGGAAAAATTAACAAAAAATTAATTCAGAATGAAATAGACACACAAGCAAATTATACCTGCAGCCTGCATAATGACCCTGAACATACAAAGGGGGATTACCAGTAATTCCTAGCTGTGCTAATTCAGTTCTAAAAGGCTTATTTGTGCTGTCAATGAAACAAGAAGAAAAGGAAGAAATTAAGATAAAAAAGAAAGAAAGAAAGAAAAAAGAAGGCAAAAGAAAGAAAAGCATCTGTAGACTGATTGGAGAAAGCTCATCTAATGGCCACAGAGGTAATACACACATTCTATCCTCACTTTGGAAGACTCAAGTGCAATGTAATTTTTTCCTCTTTCCCCTAACAAAGAAAGATACTGACATGTTATGGATTTAAACAAACAAATAATCTATGTACTAGAAATATATTATTAATAATGATTTAGATTACTGTCAAAAGACAGATGACCTAAGACTTATTTTATTCTCCTGTAATGTACACTTTCTTAATTTGTGGTCTCACCATGTGTTGAAAGTCCAAGAATAAATGATCTTGTTCACTCAAGGATAGAGAAATGGGGGCCTAAAAGTGGAATCAAAAATATTTCACTTCTCTGACCATAGGCTCTCACAGAGGAAGTATATTAAGTTTTGTGTTGCTGTGACTAACTATGCATGTAACAGTAGGGAACAATTTATCAGCCTATTTTCATCCTTTAATGCATAAAATATCTCTAAAATAATAAAAAAGGAGGTCTAAGTGGTAAATAAAGGTGGTTTAGGTCTTCATGTTATCACTGTTTATAAAATCAGTCATCCTTTAACTGAGCCAAAATACGTTTCTTTTAAAAGAGATTTTTCCAAAAATTAGAATTAAAACACACACACACATATATACATCTATATACACATATTTGTATGTACACACATATGTATGTATATACTATGTTTATGTATATTTATATGTGCACATACATAGTTTTCGCCAATCTTTATGTGTGTATGTGCGTGTGTGTGTGTGTGTGTGTGTGTGTACTTATGTGTGTGTGTGTTTCAGAGTTTTGGATATACATATATATGGGTATTTGTATCCAAAGTTTATTACCTTATAGACAAGTAGTAAAAGCATATCAACATAGAGTTCTCAGAAGATAAATTGCACACTATTGATGACCATATGAAAAATCATTCCAAATCATTCACAACAAATGCAATGGAGATCAAAGTAACTCTGAGGTTTCATTTTACATCCAGCCAATTGGCAAAGATGATGAAAGATGAGAATAGTCAATGTTGGATTACTTGTTGAAAGAAAAACACACTAATACATTATTTATGAAATTATGGTTTGTGTAAAACATTTTAAAAATAATTTAGAATCTTGTGAAGAAAGTGACTTAAGTATGTATAAACTTTAACTTGGACTCTAATTATTAGGCCTATGCCCCAAGAACATTTTTAACTCTTTAAAAAGTCTCATTTACTATTATAGTTATTATAAAAGCACTTTCATAGCTGACAACAGCTAGAAACAAAGTGGTGAGTGACTATGTCCTTGAATGTCATGGTATATTATTGTGCTATAAGATACAGTGACTATGATAAATGAATGAATGAATGATCAATGAATAGATTTGAAAATATTTATTTCTAGCTTTGTGAAAAGTACTGTGTTAAACACAAGATCATCTCTGCTCTCAAAGAGCTCATATTCTAGTGGGGGAAACAATACATATAGTAGATTTCAGCTACATGTCAGATGAAATGGCCCAGTGGTCCTTGTTGTACAGTTACAAGGGCAGATGATAAGACATTTTTATCATTATTTCCACTGATATCTGTGTATTGTATAATGTTGAGTCTTATGTAGATGACAAGGATTTTGGTGGTATTTTCTGTCTTCAGGAGTTATGGTGGCTGAGGAAGTAGGTGCTGTAGCACCTGCAAAAAAGTTCTCATCCTGAATCCACTGATTTCTTTTTAAAACATATTTAAAAGGCTAGCTCCTCAGTGGGTGGTAGTAGTGGTAGGTGAGGAACATATTGAAAAATAAAGGTGTAAAAATAAAAGATATAAATTTTTAAACAGAATATTTTCTAATGATGAAAAAGAAAAGGAATTTATACTTTGAAACCAAACATTCATTAATTTTTGGTTTTATCTTTATTCTTCATTCTATTTCCTCTCCCCCTTTTTATTCTAATTTTATTCTCCCTACTCAAGAAATATTTTCCAATTAATTATTATCTACACTGACTTGTATCAACTTTTTTCTGAACCTGTCATTTAATTGATTTAACTTAAAAGATATCTTGATGTTTGATTAATTGATAACTAATCCTAACTTAAATAACATTATACACTAAAATTTTTGTTCTAAAATACATAGATTGCCAAGAAACAATTTTGTCATACAATGCACTCTCTTTTCTGCATTTCCCCACTATTCCTTTATTCACTCAGTATATATTGACTCTATTCATATATATTCTTTTTGAGGGACTTTTCCTCATTATACACCTCTTGTTGAAACCTGTTGCAATGCTTTCTCCACACCATCCTGGCAAATCATTTTCACATATGATCATCTGGTAAAAGAAATGGGGTAGCTTGAAGGTGTAAACTTAAAATCTGTAGCAGTTAATAGAGACTATCCATAGAAACCCAAAATTAAAGTTTTGCTTTCATTCAGAAATGTCCTAATTAATTAAATTAATACAATGGAGTTCATCCTGCCCAACTATTTCATATTGGCCCTTTCCAAATGAATTTACTGTGAATATCTCATACTCATCAGACCATAACAGAACTTATTATCTTTATTTTTACACTTTAATTTTCTTTATTAAAAAATTATATTCTTGGCAGAGCCAAGAAGGTGGAGTAAAAGCAGTGACTTGTTTGAGCTCTTCCCCAAACTCCTCCAAATCCCTGTAAAAAGTGGCTCTAAACAAATTCTAAAGCAACAGAACCCACAAAAAGACAGAGTGAAACAAATTTCCAGCCCAAAACAACCTGGATGATTGATTAGAAAGGTCTATCATGTCAGACTGGGAGAGAAATGCAGTTCAACATGTGTGTGCAGTCAAAGACCAGGCCTCAGTGAACCCAGAGCAGGGGACTGAATCACAGGTAATTGTGGTGGTTTCTAGACTTCTCAACCCACAAAAGTCAAAGACAACTTAGATGGTCAGTAAGAAAAGCTATGACTGCAGTGAGAGAGAAGCTCTACCCCAGCCCTAGTCCTGGTGCAGCCCCAGGGTGGTGGCTGCTTCCAGAGCTTCTAGCCTACAGACTGAAGGAGAATTGAGTGGCTGATCATAGAGGGATTTCAGGAATATCTTTTCTGATGCTGAGGCAGGATTCTCTTGCTTTGCCCATTTTGGATCTGGGTCACAGTTCTGGGTGGTGATCCTGGGACCAGGAGGAATGCTGGCATAGTGGAGCTTGTAGTGGTAGTGGAGATGGAATCCTCCTCAGAGTTCCAAGGCAGAAAAGAGTGCTTGTGGTCACTCATAGAGCACAACACAGGCTAGGAAAGGAGTAAACATCTCACCCTTGATCATACCACCATGGAAGAACTGAAAACTTATAGGTTCCTAGATGTACCTCTGAAAGCATCTGCACAAAACCCCCAAAGCTTGGAACAGCACATTCTCCACACTGGAAGCAGAAACCTACCTTAACAAAGACTTTAAAACTCAAGTAATTGGCTAGGATCATGAGCAAACTGTGCAAAAAAAAGTCAGACCATAGAAGCTTTATTTGGTGACAAAGAAGATCAAAACAAAGAACAAGAAGAAGACAACAAAGTCAAAACTCCTACATCCAAAGCCTCCAAGAAAAACATGAATCAGTTCAAGGCCATGGAAGAGCTCAAAAAGGATTTTGAGAAGCAAGTAAGAGAAGTACAGGAAAAACTGGGAAGAGAAATGAGAGTGATGCAAGAAAATCATGAAAAACTAGTCAACAGCTTGCTAAAGGAGACACAAAAAAATACTGAGGAAAATAATAATTTTTAAAAATGGCCTAACCAAAATGGCAAAAGAGGTCCAAAAAGACAATGAAGAGAAGAATCCTTCGAAAGCAGAACTGGCCAAATGGAAAAGGAAGTCCAAAAGCTTACTGAAGAAAATACTTCCTTAAAAATTAGAATGGAGCAATTGGAAGCTAGTGAATTTATGAGAAATCAAGACGTTGTAAAACAAAACCAAAAGAATGAAAAAATATAGAGCACAATGTGAAATATCTCATTGGAAAAACAACCAACCTGGAAAATAGATCCAGGGAAGAGAACTTAAAAATTATTGGACTATCTGAAAGCCATGATCAAAAAAAGAGCCTAGACATCATCTTTCAAGAAATTATCAAGGAAAACTGTCCTGATATTCTAAAAGCAGAGGGTAAAATAGAAATGGAAAGAATCCACTGATCACCTCCTGAAAGAGATCCCCCAAGGAAAACTCTTAAGAATATTGTAGCCAAATTCCTGAGCTCCCAGGTCAAGTAGAATATATTGCAAGCAGCCAGAAAGCAACAATTCAAGTATTGTGGAAGCACAATCAGGATGACACAAGATTTAGCAGCTTCTACATTAAGGCACTGGACGGCTTAGAATATGATATTCTGAAGGACAAAGAAGATAGGATTACAGCCAAGAATCACCTACCCAGCAAAACTTAGTAAATCGATTCTTCAGGGAGAAAAATGGATATTGAGTGAGATAGAAGACTTTCAAGCATTCTCGATGCAAAGACCAGAACTCAACAGAAAAATTTGATTTTCAAATACAAGACTCAAGAAAAGCTCAAGAAAGAGCTAAACAAGAAAGAGAAATCATAAGGGACTTATTAAGGTTGAATTGTTCACTTTCCTATATGGAAAGATGATATTTATAACTCATGAGACCTTTGTCAGTATTAGAGTAGTTGGAGGAGGAAAAATTCTATGTATAGATAGACTGATAGATAGAGGGCACAGGGTGAGTTGAAGATGAATGGATGATATCTGGAGAATAAAATTAAGGGGTGAGAGAAGATTATACTGGGAGAAGGAGAAAGGGAGAGGCAGAATGGGGTAAATTATTTCACATAAAACAGACAAGAAAAGTTTTTTACAGTGGAGGGGAAGTGAGGGAAAGTGAGAGGAAAAGAGTGAATCTTATTCTCATCAGATTTGGATGAAGGAGGGAATAACATACACTATCAATTAGGAATGGAAAGCTATCTTACCCTACAGGAAAATAGAGGGGAAGGGAATAAGAGAGTGAGGGGATGATAGAGGGGAGAACAGATTGGGGGAGGTGGTAATCAGAAGCAAATACTTCTGAGGAGGGACAGGGTCAAAAGGGAGAATAGAATAAACAGGGGGCAGGATAGGATGGAAGGAAATATAGTTAGTTTTCCATAGCATAATTACTATGGAAGCATTTTGCATGACTACACAAGTATAAACTGTATTGAGTTGCATCCCTGTGAGGGTGAATGGGAGGGAGGAAGGTAAAAAATTTGGAATCCAAAGTTTTAAAAACAAATGTTAAAAAGTTGTTTTCACGTCTAACTGGGAAATAAGATATACAGGCAATGGGGTATAGAAATCTATCCTGCCCTACAAGAAAATAGAAGAGGCATGGGATAAGAGAATGAGGGGAGATAGAAGGGAGGCCAGATTAGGGGAAAGGGTATTTTCCCTTTCTTTCCCACACTGTCTTGGGGTTGGAGGAGGGACAAGAAGGGGAGAAAATTTGGAACTCAAAATCTTGTGGAAGTGAATGTTGAAAACTAAAAATAAATAAATTAATGAATCTTTAAAAAAATATATTTTTGTTTACTTTTTTTTTTGCCTCTGTGCTTCTGTCTTCAGAACAATTTTTGGCTCCTCTATCAGAAAAGCATGCTTGACCCTGTCATGGACATGTTTAGCACATATGGAGCCACCATAAGCCCTGCTGACTTGCTTTTTTTGTCTTTGATAGCCACATAAGAACTTTAGGTTTCACAATACAAACACCTCAAAGTGTTCCTGGGCACACACCACAGGCCAATTTTGGTGCTTTTCCAACTTTCTTGGCACAAAAGTAAACAATTCTATTACCTTCGGTTCATGATACCTGAGTTTTGTTGAAAGCTGTGTTGTAGGATAACCTACTGTGATATGTCAAATGCAGAACTATTTTAATTTTTCAGCACTACCTTCAGAAAAAGGAAAAAGAGAACTTATTATCTTTACACCAATTTCCACTCTTTATTTAAAGCAAAAGACATGTAATAAATAATATGGAAACAAAAATTAAATTGCAACAATAATTTGTTAGAAAAATCTCTAACTTGAGTATTTGGGGACAAAAGACTTGAATTTGAATGCTGGTTTAAAAACTCAACACTTGGGTGACTCAGCAAGTATTTTAAACTTTCTGAACTTCAATTTCTTCAATTTTAAAAATAAGTGTATGTTATGATGTTGTATAGCTCAAAGTTTGAATGATGCCTGATAGCTTGAGTATACACACACACACACGCACACACACACACACATATGATGTAGATTTCATATGTTTCATGTTGGGGATTGTTATTTGAGAGTCAAAATTTTAAAGTTTTTTGAATACATATTTAACTAAAGATATTTCTTACTAAATGATTTTAAAAAATAACTAAAGTGAACTTTTCTTCAATTTTAATTTTGAATTTAATTTCTTCCTCATCAGAATTATTATTCTTGTACTTTATGAATATATATGTACATATATATATATATATATTCACATTAGGATATCATTATTTTGATTGATTTCCCACATCATAAAGCATTCCAAAGTAATTGTGCCCATAGTGATCAGCAGGTTGTTGTCATTGATTATCAATATATTATACCTATTGCCTATGGTGGTATTCCTCTGGTGTTAATCACTGTTGCTTGAAGTTAATTGGATTACTGTGATATTGATTCTCTGTGGCTTAATTGCATGTACATTGTATGATGCATTGATTTTTTCATTCTTTATTTTCTCAAATTTAGATATGTAGTATACTGTTCTGCTCTATGTACTGCTAGTCATCATTACTTCAGGGTTCCACTTATTTTTGCATATTGCTGTGCTAAATAAAATTTTAACTAAAACCTTTTTTTTAATTGAAGGCTAACATTTTAGAAATGTAATTCATAGAAAGCCACAGAAAAATACACAGAAGACTTTTAATTCCAGGAATCACCCCGAATATAAAAATAAGGACTTTGTGAGAACGTTAAGAGATAGAATAAATGATATGAATGTATAAATAAATAAAACATTTGTTAAGCCCTTAATACATGCAAAACACTGAGCTAAGTGTTTGGGATACAAACAGAAAAGTAAGACAGACTCCACTCTCAAGGAGCTCATACTCTAATCAAGGAGGCAATATATATGAAATATTTGAGATGATGCAATGTTATCAACAATAGGTATGAATAACTACATAAGATGGAGTCCATTTTCCCTAGACCAACAGAAAGAACTGAACATTTAGAAACTCTAAACAAAGAAAAGTTATGAAGAATACCTGGGAAATGACTAACTTTGCCTCCTGAAGATGAAGAATTTTTTAGAGTTTATTATTATGATAGACAGAGATGGTTCGCCTACAAAAAGACTAAAATTCCTGATTGGCATAAACTTAATACTTGAAAAAGGAATAGTATCCACTAATGTTAGGGGGTCTATGCACATTTGTGCATCACTGTTCCAAGCTTAGAAACTTGTTAGTAACAAGCCCATTCCTCTCCACAAGAGGACCATTTCAAATATTGGATAAATCATGTAATGAAAATACTCCAGATTTGGGCAGAGTTGAAGGAGTGGGGAGAAAGATGCTGCCAAAAGAGGTATGATTCAGGGAGGCATTAAAAGACTAAATTTTGGACTTTTTCATAATATGAAGTCTGAAAATACTGAACTAACATATCAAGAATGCTTTCAACACTAGAGATTGAATATGACAGAGCAGAGATAGGCAATTGTACACTAACTGCTTCATCCTGCTAAATGAATAGCTATCCAGGCATTGTTTCTATAACCCAGAGATAGAAAGTCTGATGAGCTTTGCAGTTGTCTGGTTTGAAGAAAACTGTTAATAATATCAAGAGCTAAGACTTTCTAAATACCCTTTTAATGATGAAATTTAATTGAGAGAGCCTATAAAGGTTAAGTTTAAGTAGACAGGTACACAACCGTGCTATAAATATAACTGAACAGACTAGGACCATTGAAGCCTATCATCCAGACCTATGAGTTGCCTTAAGCACATGAGTTTTGTTTGCTCATGTGTTTCCCTGCCAAATTCCTATATGTATGTACCCATTGTTCAGTATAGGTATTATATTTCTTGGTAGGACAGTGTGATTTAGGTTAATATAAGCATTATAATTTTCATTACCTATGCATTTAATATATTAATATCTGTCATATCTTTGCCTTATTATTAAGTAAATTATGTTTAACATCTAAAAGTGTAATGTTATATTGTGATTGTTGGGTAAATAGAAAATATATTGGATGACTGGATGGGAGCTCAAGAGCTAGAGTGATTAATGGGGAAAGTATTTTCCCTCAACAAGGTTATCCCCTAGAACCTTTAAAGAATTTGAACGTAACCCTGTGACAGTGGTCTATCTCTGTAAACTATGTTAACAAATCAGTCAATTCGCACACTTATAATATGCCAGCTATTAAATACTGGGATACAAAGAATGCCAAAACAAACACACAAAATTATATACAAACAAGATAAATACAGAATAAATTATAGATTGTCTCAAAAATTAAGATTAAAGAAGAATAGGAGAGGGTTTTTGTTTTGTTTTGTTTTGTTTTTGCCAAAAGAGAGACTTAAGCTGAGATGGGTAAATGAAAAAATACTACTCTTGCCAGGAATTGGGAAGTTTTGGAGAAGAGAGTGTTTAAAAGGAATACTGAGTTCAGTTTTGGATAGCTCTTTAAAATGTATATGAGACATCCAGTTCAAGACCTGATAGGCAGGTGGAAAGGAAAGACTGGATGTCAGCAGAGAGGTTAGGGTTGGCCAAATAGATTTATGTATCATATGCATAAAGATGGTACTTGAATCCACAGGAGATGATTAGATCACTATGTAAAATAGTATACAGGGTGAAGAGAAGAATGCCCAGCACAGAGCCAGAGTGGACACTCACCTAGGAATCAAGCAGGTTTGTGATGAAGGATCTGCCATAAGAGAACAGTATCACAAAACTAAAAAAAAAAAAAAAAAAAAAGAATATTAAGGAGAAGAGGTTATAGACAGCATTAAACCTTCAAAATCAAGAACGATGAGAAGTGAAAAAAAAAGTCCTTAGATTTTGCATTTAAGAGATCATTGGTAAAAGAAAAAGGACAATGTACAAATGTACAAAAATACTTAGAGCAACTCTACTTGTGGTGTCAAAATTAGAGTTTGAGAGGAAGTTAATTAATTGTATAAGGGCTAACAAGTTGTGATATATAATTGTGTTGTAATACTATTGTGCTATAAGAAATAAGGAGAATGCTGGTTTCAGAAAAAACTGCAAATAACTATATGAATTAATGCAAATTGAAGTAAGCAAAACAAAGAGGTCTTTACACACAGTAATAACAATATTGAAATAATGATCAATACTTATTTTGATACAATAATTGAAGACAATTACAGAAGATTCATGATGCAAAAATGCTACTGATTTCCAGATAGAGAACTGAGGAACACAGTGTAAATTGAGGCATAATTTTTTTCACTTTCTTTATATTCCTTGATTTTTTTCCAACATGACTAATACAGAAATACATTTTTTAGTGATTTCATATGTATAATTGGTACATATTGCTTGTCTTCTCAATAAGTGAGGGAGAAGCAGCAGGGAAGAAAAATAATTTGGAACTCATTTTTTAAAAATAAATATTAAAATAAAAATGTTAAAATATTTTATTGATAATGTTAGAGAGAGCAATTTCTGTTAAATAATGGTGTTAGACTCCAAACTGAAAACAGTTAAGACAGCGAGTGAAAATAAAATGGAAGCTCATATTGGAGATGATTTTCTCAAGGAATTTAGCTGTGAGCAGGGAGGGAGGGAGAAAGGGAGGGAAAAGAGAGAGAGAGAGAGAGAGAGATAGTAGCTAGATAGGATGAATGGATAAAATCTGGGTTTTGTTTTTACTTATTTATTTGAGGATGAAGGAGACAAGGGAATGCTTGTAGCCAGTAGGGAAGCAACTAACAGAAAGGGAGAGATGGAAGATTAATGAGAGAGTTTGAATGATAGAAGATATGCTGAAGAAGATGAAATGGAATAGGATCACTTGTGCATATGAAGTGATTTGCCTTGACAAGTGGAAGGGATAGTTCTTCGCCTGAGAAAGGGTTGAAAGAGGAAATAATCATAATAGGAATCTAAGAGGTTTGAAATGAAAAGAAGAGAAGAAAAAGAAGTTAATAGCAGCATGCTGAAGGCCACAATCTGGGATACAACATCTAGGCACTTTGTTTAATCACATAGTTGTGCTTCTGCACAAACTTAGAATAAGGTAGAATCAGGTGACGGCAGATAACATTACATAAGCATTATTTTTTTTTCCATCTTGGGAATATATTCCATCTTGGAAATGAATTTACTGGCTCCATTGATTAAAGGACTTAAATATCACTTAAGGTAAAAGCTCAGCACAGGGATAGACAACATGAGATGAATGAGATGCAGGCTCTGCCATAGGGAAAAAAATATCACTGATTTCTAGCCTTCTCAAGAATAGTATCAGAAGATTTTCTTCTCTTCTAAGGATAACAAAATTTTGTTTACCACACTTAAGCTCCACAGTCTCCTTTTATTGCCAGCAGTGATCATTGATTACAAAGCATGGTACTCCCTTAGGTTTAGTACCTTCATTGGCTGTCCTCAGATAAATCCCAAATCATAGTCTCCTTGTCTACATCTCTTGAGATGTCTTCCGTCCTTCCTATCTTCTCAGACCCATGACTTCTGATGTTAAGTATCTTCTCTCATGACTACAACTCAGAACTTCCAGCTCAGAACTTGGAATCCTAAAGATTAAAAAAAATAAAAGAGGTACATTCAGCAGATGATTATATTAGTAATTACCACAGTAAAATTCAAGTTCAAATTTTTAGCTTAGCACATTATGGAAAAAAAGATTTGTTGAAAAAATAACAACAGAAACAATAAAGCCCCACCACCTTCAGGAAAAGAAAATGCAGTTGCAACAGGTTTCTTAAGTTCAAGTATACCCAAATGGAACATATTGACTTTATGGAAAGTTATTAGGGCCTCTAAAGGTGATTATTTATTATTTCTTGATCTAGCTTTAGAAGTATTTATATATACATATATCCATATTATACATAGTGGAAATAGTTGACAGTTTACAATTTTAAAAAGATGAATTTAAAACAACTTGGAGTTGAAGATTTGAAAAAGATGTGTAATTTCATAGCTCATGACAGTTAACTAAATAGTGCCCGTTAAAACATGAAATAAAACTTTAGGCTCAGAAAGAAGAGAGGAAGGAGAAGCAAGAGAACTTTACATATGAAGATATATAGCTAGAGGGAAGGATAATAGACAGAATGAAAGACATATAGGAAGAAAAACAAGGGAGAGAGAGAGAGAGAGAGAGAGAGAGAGAGAGAGATGCACCACTTCAAAAAACTGAAGTCCAAGAGGTTGCCATACATAGGCACTAAGAGTCTGTTCTAAAGCAAGAAATATGAAGGGAGTGTTTTCTGTTGCTTGGGGTTGTAGGATTTAGCTTTATGTCATAGCTGGAATGTATTATTATTTTGCAAGGTCTTTAAACTTTCCCACCTTAAATCACTCCTTTGGTCATGACATAACCATGGAGGTTTTCCTGAGGCATCACATTTTGCAAAACAGGCTGAGAATTTGTGATTTATAACATGATTTATTAGGCATATGTATTATCACCTTCACACAACTTGTGCAGCCCTGTTTGCTGGTAGAACATCCATCATTTGTCAATAGCATTATAGCTATGTGCATTCCTATATTTATTTGCCCTCAGTTCTGAAACATTACTATTTATCATTTTAAAAAATTAAATATAAAATATACTAGCATACATCACTTGTTTTTAAAAAATCTCACTAGAATACTGAGAATCATAATAATCCTCCAAGCCAGTTAAAATAAACTAATAATGACTTCAGAACATATCTGTAGCTTGATCACATGTATTTTAATTAACATTTTTACAAGTATTATTCGATTACTATGATCCAAAAAATAATACTCTTTATGATCAGTCCCTCTGTTTTTGACCTTGAATGTTACTGACAAAAGAATGAAAGTGATGGAAAAAAAGCTGACAGTTCTTAGATTTTTTGACATAATGCATTTAAAATTAACCTTAGAAGCTAAAGAATATATAAAAATGTGTAATTTCATAGCTTATGATAGTTAAGTAAAAATGAAGGATAAACACGAAATACAACTATAATCTACATTCCATAAAGTAAAATTATACTCCAAATACCCAACATGAAATAAATGAGAAATGAAGGTTAAAAGAAGCTGGAGGTTAGAATAGGCTGGAGGCCTAGTTGAAAGAACACATAGAACCAGAAAAGGCAATCCCCAGATAATGCATTGTGAAAATTAGTAGTAAGATTGGCAAATAATGGGAACAGTCATCACAGTGAAATCAAGAGTAATTTCACTCAACTATTTCTATCTTCTCTTGTATCTTAGCTGGGGAAATCTCCATAAGTTCTGTAAATGTCCCAGTCCTCTTTCAGAATGTCTTGATGAAAAGTGGGAGTAAGGAGAAGCTTACCTCTGTAGCAATATTCTTACAGCTTTTTGTTTGACTGTTTACTTTTTTTTAATGATATCTGTTTTGTAAGTCAGATGGCCACTAAGAGTGAATTGTTGAATACATTTGGTAATTTTTTTATCATATTCCAATTCATATTTTTAGATCTCTAGTGGATATTTGAACTGGTCAAACACAATCTCTTCAACTCCAGAAGTGCTGAGGAAATGGGCTACTTAAGTCTATCCTGATAACAGTCTAGAGGGCAAACAATATGCTACTGCTTATCTGGTTAATCTCTGTAACAGTAGAATGCAGATTAAGGAGCCAGAAATGGTTGAATATACTATTTGTACACCTGTGACACTCACTACTCAGACCAGGTATCAAAAAGGGCTATTGAAATGGAGTATGAACTATCGTGAATAAGTTCTCAAATAATCAAATATTGTTTGGCCACTAGATACTGTCTCTAATGTATATATGAATTAGTTATTTCCACTGTCCCAGTGACAAATAGTTTTAATTAGAATTTTATTTTGTTTTTTTAATTTTTTAATTTTAATTTTTTAATTTATTTTTTTACATTTTAATTTTATTTAATTTTTTTACATTATTTTATGTTGTGAGAGTTCCACACAGAAGGTTAAAGATTATGATTTATTTATCTTCTCCAAAGCTTAACACATTAGGATTGTATATTGCACATAGCAAGAAATCAATGAATCAATCAACATTAGTTAAATTCCAATCATGTGGCAGGAACTTAATACATGATAGACTATGACTTCACAGACACATGCATACATATATATATACACATACATACAAGTATAGATAGAAAGAAGAAAAATAGATTAGATAGATAAAAATAGGTAGAGAGATAGATACAGCTAGCTAGAGAGGTGACAGAAAAATCTTTATAGCTAGAAATGCCATAATTGGAGTTAGATAATATTCATAACCCACTGAGAGAGGAAAAGGATAATAAAATAAGAGCAAAAAAAAGAAGACAAAGAGAAATGATGGATAAAGAGTAAAAGGAGAGGAGAGGAGAGGGGAAAGAGAAAGGAAAGGGAAAAAAGATGAACTTTAAGAGAAAGCTCTTATAAGAAAGTGAATTTGCTAACGTTTGCCACTCTCTGATGGTAAACCTTCACCAATAATTCATTGGTTTAAGTGAATTTTGTGAAACTTACGTCAGAGTTCAGCCACTCTTGTTATAAGCTATGTCTTGCATTTGAACTACTGATGTGTTTGTGTTTCTGTTGAAGACGTGATCTAGGAGAAATATGTAGTCTTTTGAATAGAGATGAATAAATAAAATGTTTAAGTATCATGCAAATTCCATCACAGATTATTCAACTATTATTTATAGAATTTTAGATTCAGATCTGAAGGACAATGTAACCAACGAAAATACATATGATAACTGTAGTTCCAAAATATTGGATCAAGTCCCCAGTTGTGACTTCATTGGTCACTTCCAATAGCCCTGGGTACCCCAGGAAAAGTCTATTTCAAAGACAGATGCTGTATGTTGTTAAGTTTGCTTCACATTTCCTTTTTAAAGCATTCCCTTTCCTTGTTCTATTGAAAAAAATTGACTTTCTATAATACACACACATATACATATATATGTATATATGTATATGTGTGTGTTTGTATATGCTATTATATTTATAAGAAGTAAATGTTGGTTAAAGGCCCTCTGGGAAACAGCTTCCTGATTGCTAGAAAGTGAAATGGCTCATAGAATCATTAAGGGAGATATTATTTTAAAATTTAAGCTGCTAGTACATATTGAAATGGCTGTTTGTTAGAAAGAGATGTGCCCACATATCCCACCAGAATATATAAAATATTAATATTATATATCAAATTTATAGCTTGAACATAAAACATGGACATCAAAGTTAAAAAGTCTATCATTTCCTTATATAGAACATCACCATACATACATCATAATACAACGAAATATGTTAATAAAGACAACGAAATATGTTAATCTGGAAGACCAAAAACAAGATATGGAGCCTAAATGCAGATCGAAGCATTTTTATTTTTTTTGCTTGTTGTTTTTTTCTTTCTCATGGTGTTTTCCTTTTTGTTCTGATTCTTGTTTCACAACATGAGTAATGTGGAAATGTGTTTAACATGATTGTACATGCATAAGCTATATCAGATTGCTTACTGTTTTGGGAAGGGGGACGGTAAGGCAGGTAGAGAGGGAGAAAAATTTGGAACACAAAATCTTACAAGAATGAATGATGAAAATTATATGCACATGTTATTGGAAAAAATAAAATACCTATTAAGAAAAAAAGGAAAGAAAAGAAAAAAGAAATACATCTGACCTCAAAATATCCCAGAGATTTTAGACACACACACACACACATTTGTGAACAGGGACCATGTCGTATTCCCAAACTTCTAGCACAGTAGCAGACATATAACAAATTCTCCATAAATATTTTCTGACCGTTGATTGAGTGATGTTCAGCAATATCATCTAGGATAGATGGACTCTGACATTATGAGCTAGTAGAACCATAAACATAGCTAAGTTTATCTATTGTCCTACTATTGCATATGATACTTTTTGAGCAAGGTTAAGTGGGAAGAGGGGATATATACATGTATACATATACACATTTTTGTCTTTCTTTTGATTTTTTGGATGTGAAGATAATTAATTTGGTACAAAAATTTAATTAGTTCATATAATTTTGATATTATGTTTGTGGAGAATGAGTCTCTAAGACAGGATTTCTTTAAAAAAAATGTATGCTATGCTATTCTGTCAGCTACCTAGTTAATTTTCATTGGCTAAATCAAGAAAACACATATCTAAGTTATTGTTTTCCTGAGTCTATAGTGGCTATTGATAGTTGTATATTCTTGAAAAAATCATTTTGGGTTAGGGGACATGTAATCCTATCACCAGCACAGAGCTATCTCACACTTTCCATTAGGATACTCTTCCACTAGCAGAAGACAAAGCCTTTCTCATTTAAAAGCAGCTCAAATCAGCAGAGGGCATTAAAGCACACATAAAATGCCAGTAAGTGACTTTGAGGATTTACAGAGGAAGGCATTTGTGGAATGATATAGTATTTGTCTGTTGTTTGTTTTAAAAGATTTGTTGTTGTTGTTGTTTTTGTGGTCAAAGTGCATAAAGTTAGAGAAGAATCTCATTCTTTAGGGTATCTTTCTTTGTTTTGAGATAGGAGTATAAACCAAATAGAGGAGTGAAAGGTAGCCTCCAGAGTTACAGAGAGCTGTTTTCTATTTATGTTTCCTGCCCCAGAGGCCGGTAAATATCATTTAATACAAACTTCCCAACTGCTTGATAATAAAATAAATATAATATAAGACATAGAACATAATATACACATATGTATATATACATGCATAGATGTATATATGTGTGTGTGTATGTGTGTGTACATATGTGAATATATATTATAGGTGTATTTGTACACATATGTTCATGAAAGGTGTTTTCTTCCACCATGGAACAAGAGTCTAAATCGACAGGAATTCCTTATAATTACAGATTCTCCAGATGTTCCTGATTGCTTCAACCCTAGAATGTTAAGGAAACTCCTAAGTGAGATCCATAAGTGATCAAAAATGTCTGGACTCAGTATCAACAAAGGAATAGTCAAGTAGATAAAAAATGTCTATCGTTCAGACTATGACTTAACAGTTTAACAACTCATAGATTGGTTCATCAGACAGACCACAGTTGGATAATGAGCTTGGCCTAAAATTGAATAGGGGGAATGTGAACTATTTCTTTTGTAAAACTGAAGTTTTCTCAATGAATCCAAATTTCTTCCTGAGACAAAGGTCTATCTTTTAAAATAAAATATTATCCTAGTAACATCAAATGTCTGAAAATCATTCATTGATTGTCTCAGAAAAACTGAAGTTGAGGATCACATAAAGGACGATGAAAAAGCACATGGTAGGAATGAGCAGGATGGCGAGTATTAAAAATAGAAGAATTGTGTAGAAGAAGCAGAGAAAGGGATATTATTAGATAAATGTGTGTGGCATAGGGTATAGAATGCTGGGCTTGGCATCAGGAAGATCTGTTAAATCTTGCCTCAGACACTTAACTAGCTGTGACTCTTGGCAAGTGACTTAACCTCTCTTAACTTCAGTTCCTTCCTCTGTAAAATGATAACAACAGCACTTACTTCACCAAGTTGTTGGGAAATTTGCTTTGCTAACTTAAAGCACCATAGGAATGCTAGCTATTATTAATGTTATACTCTAATTATATAGTGAGAGTGAGAGATGACTAATATATAAGTAGTATGCCACATTTTTCATCTACATAATAGAACTAGAGGAAGGCCCCTAGAATCTTAGGTGAATACCCTATGCATATTTAGGAGGACATGGACAAAAGTCAAATGGGATGGGAAGGCATCAGTAAGCCATGATTAATAATGCAGGAGGGGTGAAATCACAACTCCATCAAATTATCAAAGATGATAAGATATGAAAAGCACTATGTGTGGTACTGCAAATAGAGAGGATAAATGCCATTGTTTCCAAAAAGTATAGATTTATTCAGAAAAGTTTCAGATTAACTGAGTACACCGACTAGACATCTGCTTGTTTTGGTATATTTTCATTTCAATGAAGGACAAATTCTAAAGATAAATGAATGATTTCCTAATTGTGTAATTTCATGCCCTAGTTAGGCAGTTGTTGACATATTTTTGAAGTATAGAAATCTTTTCTGCACCCCTGAAATCTCACCATAAATGTGGATACCCATTCTACCTAATGCTACCACTTTCAGTAGAAGTATTAATAATGCAAATATCTGGTTTTAATGTCCTCATTACTCACTAAAGAATTATTTTCCTTTGGAAATTCCTTCAGATATGAGTAAGCAATCCTGTAAAAAAAAATATTTGACCAAAATGTAACCTCAAGTCTAACAAGTATTTTGCTGATAAAATCTTATTGCCCACCATTTTATTCTCTGGCCTGTTGTTGGGGAAAAAGACTATTTATTGTTTAAAAAGGAAATACTTGTACTCAAGATATCTATTAAATTGATGCCAGTTGTACATGTATGTACCAGCCATAAGCTGATACTTTTTCTCTCTCCTCCAGCAGATCAAAACCACTCATTCTATTTTACGGTTTTGTAATTGTCAATGTCCCTCAATAAATCCCTTATATACGATCTGACAAATGTTAGAAGAGTTTCCTTTTGTCATTTTTAGTGTTTCCTAGATACCAGTGAAATAATGGACCTTAACAATTCCTTGCCCTTAATATATGACTTATCTACTTCCTTTTCAAGTCTTCATGCCCATAAGGATAACCTATATCTACTATATATCTTTCTTGTCATTAAGTCTGTAAAATAGATAAAGGTACACTGGCTATCACACATACACACACTAAAACACACACACACATACACACACACACACACACACACCTTTAAATACTCCAATTATTAATTTTCTCTTCCTTCTCAAATTATCTTGAATTTGTTTCTATTGAATACATATCCAGCATAACGTAAGTTCCTACACATACCCACATACACACACATATACACACATAACTCCAAAGACAGAAAGATAATGTGAAACAAAGACAGAATATAAGAGAATAAACATCAATGTATATCCTATACACAAGTAGTGGGGTGACTAAACAGAGGGGCACAGTTCTCAGATCTTACTCTGATTGTCTCTACCACTTACCAACATCATGTAGGAGTATTAATTTGACTGCTTTTGTAAGTATGTGATGACATGTACTGGAGGAGTTTTCCACCTAATTCAGAGTATATAATGCTGTTCAATGATTATTTCCTGTTCACTTACTGGTTGAAAAAGTCATTGTACTTGGAGACTAAGCCAGAATTGAGAGTACATAGAAAATGCTCTAATGGAGAAATCAGAATGATTTCTCTCTTTACTGTTGTCAGGCTAAGCCTTTGGGGGTAGAGAGGTTGCCACTTTAGCTGTCTATATACTTGGGCCCACAGATGATCATTAACACATGGTGTCTCTGTTTCTTTGCCTATTTGTGTTTGTTCTTTCATACTTTTAGCAAAATGAGTGCTGAGACAAAAAAGACCAGGCTGCAATTTTGCTTCAAAAGGTCAGAGAAGCTAGTAGATGTCCAATAATAGGAGACTATCACGGCTGCTGCAGTTCAACAAAGTGAGGAGCCACTGGAGCCCTAAGTTACTACCTGAGTTACTCAGGTCAACAACAAATCTATCCAGCAGTTGAGATACTCTATGCCGTAAGTAAGAAATTTATTTATCCATCAGCTGTGACATGTTCGATAGTAATAACTTTAAATTTAGGCCTACTCTTTTCAGCAACTGAAGTAGAGAGGAGACAGTGATACCCGGCTTGAGTGGAGGCATTTTTGTACTTTGGTCTGTGGCATACCTCTTTTTTTCCCATAATATAATAATAATAAACATGATTGAACATGAAACTTCAAATCCATTATGTACAACTTGCTGTTCCTTTTAAATATATAATAAAGTTATCATGGAAATTTCTTTCTTTTCCTGTATTTTGCCTCTCCTTCCCCACCCTAGAGATGGCTATCATTAAATAAATGTGTGTGCATGTGTGTTTGTGTGTCTGTGTATGTGTGTCTGTATGTAAAATCATTCTAAACATACTTTTATTTATCACTTCTTTCTCTGGATTCAGACAATGTCTTCCTTCATATGTCCTTTGTAGTTAATTTGGGTATTTATAATAGTCAAAATGATTTATTTGCTCAAAATTGTTCTTAAAATAATACTGCTGTTAATGTGTACAATGTTCTCCTGATTTTGCTCATTTTGCTCTTCATTATTACCTTTTTAATAACTATCACTTTGTAAAAGCTAATTTATGCTAATTTATTATCAATGATTTAGACATTTCAACTAGTTAAATGATACTATGGAGATAAACGGCGCTAACATAATATTGAAACAATACTCACTGCCACTCGATATTGGAAAAAACATATCAGGATGGATATGTTAGCCAATATCATGGTAATGACCTTCTTGCCCCTCAAGAATATTCCTGGAATGCTGAAGGGAGTTGTGACTGGCAGTATTCTGACATGCTAATGAACATGTGAATTTCTCTCTACAAATAAATTAATGTATATCAAAACCCCCAATGTCTCAAAATAAGTATTACACAGTGCAATTCACAGTATTAACAATAGGAACACTTTTTTACTGGTGCCTTCTACCAGTAAGCCACTCTCAGGAAATCCATTATGTTCTTTTCAGATCTGATTATCCTGCTGTATGTTTTGGCCTTTATTACATGTGGCAATGTCGTCCTGTGCTACTGTCAGACGATGAGCTTTTTACCTATGCTCACTATTTTCAAGTTTTTTCTGTCTCCTCTCATGGGAAGGAGAGTTCTGGAATGACTAATCTCTCAGATTGTATGATTTCTCCTTGTCTAGGCTTTTCACTCCCATGTACAGAATGACTCACCCAGGAGCAGAGTTCTTATGATGCCACTTCTTACCACTGGGCTTCCAGGTGTTCCCTCACTCCAGCCCTCCAGTTACATGAATAGCTTTATATTGATCTTATCTTCATGTAAATTAACCCAAATCTCGATCCAACTCCGAAGATCTTCCTATATTTCAACCTTCAAGGAACTCTTCCCACTAGTCTAGCAGCTAAGGAGTCATTTCAATAGTTCCTCAGTTTATTCTCTTTAGTGACTGAATGGAATTATTGAAATTATGGTGTTGTGGGGAGGGGGGTAGCTGCAATTCTCAGCAGTTTCTAAAGTATGTATGCCTCTAGGGCTTGCTCGAAATTCTAAATCAATTTGGGGGGGAGGAAGAAATCTAAACTCAGACAGAATGAGGCCATATAAATTTATTATACATTTAATATTGCTTTCAAATTGACAATAAATTCAAAAGTCACTTGAAAGCACATAGAAAACACAACAAAAACAAAAAATCCCTAAACAGAATCTTTAACATCACATAATTTTTCTTAATAGTTTCTAAACATGGACAAACTGCTCTGTTTTAAACATTTATCCCTTTCTAAGACAGAATAGTTTTTTTACAGAACTGAGCATTTTAAACTTTTTCTTTCCTAAATGGCAAAGACAAGGGTCAAAACTTTTCCCAACAAATTATCAAAAGGATGACAATGAAAGAAGGTAGGAAACTAAAAATAAATGAAAACAAGAGAACAAATATAAAGTGCAGGGGAAGCAAATCATTCTTGGTGTAGAAATCATGTGAGGCATATGCTATCTAGAAGCCAGAACGTGTGGGCTATCCTTCATTTTCTGTTTTGTTTCATCTGAAAAGTCAAGGGAAGAAATGTATAACCCTATAGATTACCAGCTGTGCTACAATTCCCAAGTGACACTTATGATCTATGCTGCCTTCCTCAAGCTTCTCTTTCTTTCCTCTTTTCTCTATTTCCATCTATCTGTCTCTTTTTCTCTCCTCTCCTCTGTCTCTCCTCTCCTCTGTCTCTTTCTATTTGTCTCTCTCTGTATCTGTCTGTCTCTGTGTCTGTGTCTGTTCATCTCTCTCTCTCTTTCTCTCTCGTTCTCTCTTTCACACACACGCACACACATACACAAAATTAGATCCTGTCTTCAGAATATGTGTCTTATACAAAGAGACCTATGGTTTTATGATAGCACTGCCAGTCTAATATAATTACTGTATGCTTCCTTAAAGACATACATTTGTTGAGAGGTATTGTTCATGTGTATAAACACACACATGTATGTGTGTATATATATACATATGAATATATGTATGTATATATACATATACCAGTGTATATGTATAGATACATGTATGTGTGTATGTGTACATATACATAATATAGGGAAATATTTTATTATTTTGTTTGAAAAGGCTTATTTATTAATATTGCTTGAATGTAGTTTGATGTGGCTAGAAATTGACTGACCTCAGAAATGCTCCCAGGGAAGCCAGATGGCTGCAGGGAATGCCTGGATCCAATTCACAGCTAGAGTCCACAAAATGCTTATGTTTTGCATTGCCCAAATTTGAATGTATATGCTTACATATCATTTGACCTTGATTTGAATGTTTACGCTTACTGATATACATATCAATGGACCTAGCCTAGATACTGTACCCTCTACAAAACAGCTTAACTGCTATGCAAAGTTTCTGCTGACATTCTTCTTTGAAACTCAATATAATATAATCTTAGCAGAGACTTGAGACTAGAGCCTTCTTCCAGCTTTCCTTCTCCACCAAATGACCTAATAAACTTCTTTCTAAATCTATTTCAGATTTCCCTGTTTATTCTCATGACTTAGAATACACACACACACACACACACACACACACACACACACCACATGCACACACACAATTGGTAACCCATAAGGTTACATCTTTCTAACGTTGGATTTTGAGATGAAACAAAATGAAAAATGAAGGTTAACCCATGTACTCTGGTTTCCAGATAACATGTATGACAAAATTTCTAGGCTAAGAAGAATTTGCTTCTTTTGCACTTTATGTTTGTTCCCTTGTTTTCATTTATTTTTAGTTTCCTACCTTCTTTCACTGTCATCCTTTTTGTTTGAAAAAAGTTGGGTGATTGTCTTTGTCGTTTAGATTTAAAAAATACCAAAAACTTCCTATGTTATTGTTTATCCTTCATTTTCAAAGAAGACCAATGACATCACACCACTATGTCTTGACTTCTGTGCAAATTGAATTTTAGTCAATCAGAGCTGCATAAAGTTATCAGCCTCACTACCTCTTTCAGAGCCATTGAAGTTCAGTGGCAAAGCAAAAGTCAGGAGGACTGGCAATCACCTGAATGCATTGGATGACCTTGGGGACTTTGAAGTTCAGCCAAGCTTTAAGCACACCACAGTGGCTGCTTTAGCCACTCTCATGGCCATTGGAATAAGTTATTCTCACTCATCCATTCTTCAAGGTGAAGTCTTCATATGCTTAGAGTACACATCCCCCAATTCTCCCATGGGTTTGAGGCCCATCCATTACCTCCAACCTAGCTTAACCTATCCACCGAGACAGTTCTACTGTTAAGTGGCCACTGTACATGCTACAGATTCCTGGAGGCACAGATAAGAGTTGAATGACCGATAGACACCTGAGGGGTTAAACAGACCTGAAAAGCACTCAGGAATCCCTCACACCAGAGGTGCTAGTCATCCCTGGACACTCCACCTCAAACACCAACCACCTTATTCAAAGGGTTCTTGAAATGACCTCCAGCAACAGCACGAGCTTCAGGCCAGCACAGAAATATTGCTTTATGTTCTCAATCTTAGTGCCCAAATTTCAGAGCTGTGAATTACAGCATGCTGTGAATGTCTCTTTGCTACTTCTCTCAGGGAGGAGGAACAAGTTTCTTCCACGTTCCTCTTCCACCTGCATGTAGGTGTTGGTTTGTTGGGAATCACATTGATCTACTGTCAAATAAGCATCCTTACGTTTTGTCCTCCCCGTTCTTTCCAGATTGTGCCTACTTCCACATTTTGAGTGGGGCTGGGTTGCTGCAGGTTGGACAGGCTATGTGAATTTCCCTCCTCCCAGCTACAGCACTGTTAGGAGCCAAGAAAAGGGCTTATGATAATTAACTAAAAAATGAAGGATAAACATGAAATAGCACTCTAATCACCATTCTATGAAGTAGAATTACATTCCAAATGCCCAATATAAATACAAATTTATTACAGAATAAATGAGAAATGAAGTCAGTAGAAAAAGCTCTCCATGGACCTAAAGCAAGCTAAAAGAAACTAGAAAATAGAATAGGCTGGAGGCCTATAGTATCAGCCTTTATATATAAATCATGAACCCATTTTGACTTTATTTTGGTATATGGTATGAGATTTTGATCTACGTCTAATTTCTGCCATACTCTTTTCTAGTTTTCCCAGCAGTTATTTTTTTTTTTCAAATAGTGAGTTCTTATCCTAGAAGCTGGGGTATTTATCAAATATTAGATTACTATAGTCATTGACTATAGTGTCTTGTGTACCTAACCTATTCCACTGATCCACCTCTCTATTTCTTAGCCAGTAACAAGTAGTTTTGATGATTGCTGTTTTATAACACAATTTAAGTTCTGGAATGGCTAATCCACCTTCCCCTGCATTTCTTTTTGTTAGTTCCCTTGATATTCTGGACCTGTTCTTATTCCAAATGAATCTTGTTATTATTTTTTCTAGCTCTATAAAATATTTTTGGTAGTTTGATTGGTAAGGCACTGAATAAGTAAATTAGCTTAGGTAGAATTGTCATTTTTATTATATTAACTTGGCCTATCCATGAGCAACTGATGTTTTTCCAATTATTTAGATCTGAATTTAATTGTGTGAAAAGTATTTTGTAATTGTGTTCATATAGTTCCTGGGTTTGTTTTGGGAGGTAGACTCCTAAATATTTTATAATGTCTACAGTAACATTAAATGAAATTTCTCTGTCTCTTGCTGTTGGGCTTTGTTGGTAATATACAGAAATGCTGATGATTTATGTGGGTTTATTTTGTAGACTGCAACTTCGCTGAAGTTGTTTATTATTTCAAGTAGTTTTTTACTTGATTCTCTAGGATTCTCTAAATATATCATCATGTCATCTGCAAAGAGTGATAGCTTTGTTTCTTCTTTGCGTATTCTAATACCTACAATTTCTTTTTCTTCTCTTATTGCTAAAGCTAACATTTCCAGTACGATATTGAACAACAGTGGTGATAATGGACATCCTTGTTTCATCCCTGATCTTATTAGAAATTCTTCTAGCTTATCCACATTACGTATGATGCTTGCTGAAGGTTTTAGGTAGATGCTATTTATTATTTTAAGGAAGACTCCATTTACACCTATGCTCACTAGTGTTTTTAATAGGAATGGATATTGTATTTTGTCAAGAACTTTTTCATGTGCATCTATTGAGATGATTATGTGTTTTCTTTAGTTTTGGTGTTGATATGATCAATTATGTGATAGTTTTCCTAATATTGAACCAGTCCTGCATTCCTGGTATAAATCCTACCTGATCATACTGTATTATTATTTGTGATAAGTTGTTGAAATCTATTTGCTAATATTTTATTTAAAAATTGTGCATCTATATTCATTAGGGAAATTGGTCTATAATTTTCTTTCTCCGTTTTGACTCTTTCTAGTTTAGCTACCAGCACCGTATTTGTATTGTAAAAAGAATTTGGTAAGACTCTTTCTTCACCTATTTTCCCAAATAGTGTACATAGTATTGGAATCAATTACTCCTTAAATGGTTGATAGAATTTGCTTGTAAATTGATCTGGCCCTGGAGATTTTTTTCCCTAGGGAGTTCATCAATGGCTTTTTCAATTTCTTTTTCTGAGATGGGTTTATTTAAATATTTTACTTCCACTTCTGTAGTTTGGGCAATTTATATTTTTGTAAATATTCATCTATTTCACTAAGATATTCAAATTTATTGGCATACAGCTGGGCAAAATAGTTCCTAATTATTGTTTTAATTTCCTCTTCCTTGGTGGTGGATTCCCCCTTTTCATTTTTGATACTGGTAATTTGGTTTTCTTTTTCTTTTTTTAATTAAATTAGCAAAAGGTTTATCTATTTTATTGTTTTATTTTCAAATAAACAGCTCAGTTTTGTTTATTAGTGCAATAGTTTTATTAATTTCAATTTTATTAATCTCTCCTTTGGTTTTCAGTATTTCAAATTTGATGTTTAATTGAGCATTTTTAATTTGTTTTTTTTCAGTTTTTTTTTTTGCATGGACAATTCATTGATCTCCTCTTTCTCTATTTTATTTATGTAGGAATTTAGAGATATAAAACATCCCCTAAAAACTGTCTTTGCTGCAACCCATAAGTTCTGGCATGTTGTCTCATTATTGTCATTCTCCTGAATGAAGTTATTGTTTCTATGATTTGTTGTTTGACCCAATCATTTTTTAGGATTAGACTATTTAGTTTCCAATTATTTTTAGTCTATCTTTCTATGGTCCTTTATTACATAATTTTTATTACATCATGATCTGAAAAGGATTCATTTAATATTTGTCCCTTTCTGCATTGGATTGTGAGATTTTTATGTCCCATTACATGGTCAATTTTTGTGTATGTGCTACGTACCACCTAGAAAAAAATATATTTCTTTCTATCTCCATTCAATTTTTTCCAGAGGTCTACCATGTCTAACTTTTGTAATATTCTATTTCCCTTTTTAACTTTTTTCTTGTTTATTTTGTGGTTAGATTTATCCAGTTGAGAGAGGGGGAGGTTGAGACTCTCCACTAGTATAGTTTTGCTATTTCTTCTTGTCAGTCCCTGAACTTAACTAAGAATTTTGATGCTTTACCACTTGGCGCATATATGTTTAGTAATGATATTACTTCATTGTCTATGGTGACTTTTAGCAGGATGTAGTTTCTTTCATTATCTTTTTTGATAAGATCTATTTTTTTTTGCTTTTTCTTAGATCAGGATTGCTTCCCCTGCTTTTTTTTTTCCTTCAGCTGAAGCATAATATATTGTACTCCAGCCTTTTACCTATACCCTGTGGGTGTCCCTCTGTTTCCTGTAAACAATTTCCTGTAAACAATTGTAAGATTATGGTTTTTAATCCATTCTGCTATCTACTTTTGTTTTATGGGAGAGTTCATCCCATTCACATTCACTGTTATGATTACTATCTGTGTCTTTCTTTCCATCCTATTTCCCCCCCTCCATTTATGCTTTTTTTTTCCTCCTTTTCCCCTTTCCCTCCTCACAGCTTTTTAAGGGGTTGTTTTCTTCAGTTAATTTTTGTTCTTTCTTTTCCAAGCTACTGACTCTCTCTTTCATACCTCTCATTTATTTTCCCAATTGTTCTTCTACCTCTCTTATTTGACTTTTAAAGTCCTCCTTGAGCTCTTCCAAGAAGGTTTTTGGGGCTTCAGACAAGTTCATATTCCCTTTTGAGGTTCCAGATGTGGGTGTGTTGACAATGTGTCCTCTTCAGAATTTCTGCCTTGATCTTCTCCGTTCCCATAATAAGAATCTTTGTAATGTTTCTTTTTGCTTATGGTGTTTGCTTATTTCCTGGCCTTTAAAAAGAATGAGCTTACTTGCTGGCAAAGAGAAGACACTGACCCAAGCTTCTTGTGTTGGAAGCCCAGGGCCTGATCACTGGCTTTGTGTGCTGGAGCCTCCTGTGCTGGTAGTTGGAGGATGCAGGGTTCTGGCAGCTTACCTGGTGTTGGGCTAGAATCAGCAACACTGAAATTCTAGGGTACGATTGGGTAATCTGACTTCTGGAGGTTGCCTGATCACCTGGACTTTTCCTTCGGCTTTCTTTGGCTCCTTGCAGGTGGATGTTTCATTGCTGTAGGATGTTTCTCCACCTGGGACTTTCCCCCTGGGAGCTGAGCTTCCCAGAGTTTTGCTGAGGCACTGGGAGACTTGGCTGCCAGAGAACACCATGGCATATGATGGTTTTCTGAGGAGGTTTCCACTGGTTCCCCTACCCGTACGGAGGCACTCAGGGATCCCAGTGTTGGTTCTTGCCTGCTCCACCAACTCAGATTCAGGATATCCCCCTGCTATGCTGAGGTAGGGCTTTCTACTAGCTCGTTGGGATGCCTTCCATTCTGTACTGCTCTCCCTCCCCCCAGGGCAAAAGGGGCCTTTTTCATTAATTGCTAAAGCTTCCTGGGCTATTGGACTGCTGCACCCAGTCTTTCTACTGGTTCAGCTGTTCCAGGGGATTCCAGCTTTGTTTAAATGATTGTCTATCTTATTGAACAAGATAGAACCAGCAAACTTCTATAAATCGACAGGACTAGCTACATTAATTTATTAGGGCCAGAAAGACAGTATAAATGAACTGATTAGTTATTTTTCTTAAGGAAGAACATAAAAATGGTACTTACTCATATTATTTTGGCCAGCATATCAGACAACATGCCTGTTTAAACAGTAACCTTATGCTTTAGCATATCCTTTCTCAGGTTTCTCTAAAGGCCTCTTATGCATCACTTGAGCCAAAGACTAAGCATTGTAGTGGCAAAGGCTATGAGATTTCCTCTTAAGATATATATTTGGGCTCTTCCTCTTCTACTTCCTTGGCAAAGTAAGTTAACCCCTCTGAGCCTCAGTTTCCTCATCTGCAAAATGAGAGAATAAGGGCTACTTAACTCCATTCTGTCCTCTACAAAGCTCCTGAAATAACCTTTCTAATATATAACTTTAATTATGCCAAGCCCCATGTTGAAAATCTTAACTGGCTTCCTATTGCATGTAATTAGAATTAAATGCAAACCCCTCAATGTACCTCATAAAATCCTCCACTATTTGATTGTAATTGACTTTTCCATTCTTATTTCATATAATTCATTTTCACAAATTCTAACTTTTAGCAAAACTGACTTATTTAGAATAGATGAACTCAACTTTTCTCTCCTCTTCTTCCTTCACCATAGAGAAGTAGGGTGGTTTTGCATGTGGAAGTTAATATTAAAGTTAATGCAGGCCTAGTCAAATACAACTAGTAAATTAATATGGCTTAGGCATATGTGTTCCAAGATAATTTGCCAATCTGAAGGTACCTTCTCTCTGGGCCTCTTCTTGCAGATGCCCCACCTCCTGGCTATGCTCCTTGTCTCAGAATGCTTGACTTGGGCCTGGCACAGGGAGACCACAGCTTTAGCATGTTCCCTCCAGGCTTCATTCAGTCTTCTCTCCATCTCTGAAAACTGTTCCCAAAACCTTGCCTCTGCTTCTGCCACCTGAGTCTCTTGCTGGGTTAATTCCTGTTGAAGGCACACAGCCTCTTCTGCGCTCTCCTTCTGGCTCAGTCAAGCTGCTGTCAGCTAAATCCCAACCTCAGCCAAAAAGTCCTAGGTTTTTGGCAGCTCCTGCTCTAACTGCAGAGCCTCCTTACTCCTCAGAATCCACTCTGCCTCCCCTTGTTCCTGGCCCAGCCCACTTCAGTTGGGTGAGGAAGCCACTCTTCTTCTTTTCGTTTCTTAACTGCTGCAACTCAAGTCCTATTTCTTCAGACAATGGGGTGGCAAGCTCTATTCCTGATGCAGCTGTGTAAATGCTACTTTCTGAGCCATAAGACTTTGAACAGTACAGACCTCTCAGGAAGCATAGCCAAGTCAGTTGTTGAGGCTAAGAAGCTAAACTACAGCTTCCTCTACCTTAGCTACCAATCCTAGCCAGTTATGGGAACTGCTCACAACTTTGGCCATAAGCTTCATGAGCTCCTCAGCCCTCTTTGTCTGCTGCCACCACAGCCTATATGTGGTAGCCTATGTGTACATAGAACAAGTTAACTTCTGTGTGCATTAGGAATTTTTTATCACTTATTTTGCTATCCTATATGTTTAAATGTTTTTTTCCCCTTTAATTATTGCCTTCTTCAGTTCATCTGGCAAAAGTAAGCACATTGTTAGGTAATGATGAGCTAGGGTTTTGAAGGAATGTCAACCCATAAGATACCTAAATTTCTGAGCACTCACAAGTGAGCAGGCTACATTTGTAGATCTAGGGGAGAAGGCTACATGTTAATCTTTTCACTTTTGTGTTTGGAATAGCATTCTATTCATTTTATTAGAATTTTAAGCCATGAACCTCTTTTTTATTCCTCTAGTTACCTATTTATCTGTCTGTCTATCTGTGTGTCTGTTTGTCTATTTAACTTAATATTGAAATAGATCTCTCTGTATATATATATATATACACATATATAATATCAATCAATCTATAGCTACATATATATACAAACACATAAAGACAGTATATAAAATATATATAGTATATAACAATATCATTATTAATATCTGTATAATCCCATTAACAGGGGAACAGATAAACAAATCATGGCATATGAAGGTAATGGAATTTTGAATTCTATTACTATGAAATAAATTATTAAAGAGACTATTTCAGAAAAATCTGGGAAGACTTTATGAACTGCTGATAATAAAGTGATAAAGATTTAGAAACCAATTAATATAATGACAAAAATATTAGGAAGAAAAAGAACTCCAAAAAATTTAGGAATTCTGATCAATGTGATAACCAACCATGAATCCAGAAATTTTATGATGAAACATACTACCCACCTCCTGAAAGAATACAGAATAAGACTTATATTTTAGGAATATGGAAAACCATGGAATTTGTTTTGCTTTACTTTGTTCATTTATTACAAAGTTTTTTCTTTCTTTTCTTTTCTTTTCTTCTTCCAGTGTGACCTGAGGTAGATCATTGGGAAAGAGATAAAATACATTTTTTTTGATAATTGGAGAAACTAAAATTAAATTAAAAAGTTACTCTGGGCTATCAGCCAAATTTGATATAAAACTCTAGCTAAACATTTATCAATAGCATTCCCTTGATCTACAATTTAGTAATCCATTCCAAAAAGAAAATAAAGTTAATCTGACAGGACCTAGTCTTGAAATCCTCTTTCTCATAACTGTTTTCTTGTTAGATAATCACTAACTATCCCTCTACATCCATTCCATAATTTTGCTTGGAATTAAATTCATTTGCAGTTTTAATTATTTTCCTTATTCTAAAGGGAATTTCCCCCCTTTTAACATATAATGCTACATCTTTTATTTTCCATGGTCATTCTGATATCACTGACAAGAATTACACCTGCCATTTGTTCTTATACAAAGGAGGGTATTGAATTGATTTGGACTAAATAACAATATCAAGGGCTGCTAGGCATTCTTTTACTTTGTCCTTACTTATCCTGATAATATTATCCCTGATTATTATCCTGAATATCATCCCTGATAATAATTTTATTTTCTCATTTCCAGTGCAAAGGTTATTCTCCTGGGGAGACAAAATAACTGAATGTCCCTGCTTTTTACACATCATTGTCAATTGACAATCACCTCCCATTTATTTTCCCAAAAATTTTAGTTACTTGTTATACAATGTCTGGGTTTATCCTTCTTTTGTACCCTAAACCTTTGGAAGGAGTGGTTATTTCCTCTTAAGTGTCTTATCATTTCAACCTCAGGAATCAACGCTTTCCTTTTGGTGAGAATCAGAAAGAGAATTGAATTTCCTTCAGGTGGTTTCTTTTTTTGGAGATTGAAATTGTCATTAGGAGAAAACAAGAAGTTATTTGTTTCTTTGATTTTGTTAAAAAGAAACCTCCAGTAGATGAAGAAATTGAAATCGATATAAAAAATATAGAGATAGATGTAGACACAGATGATATAGATAGAGATAGGGACTAGACCTGTCATTTCACTGTCCTATAATAATACAGGTCAGAATGTTCTCTGCCATTTGTAATCTCATAGTAAGTTGTGCATGGTAGATTTGCAGTTTCATGTGCAATCTTGTTTTCATTGTACTATGTTACAGAAATGTTTGTTTGATTCCATGAATTATATAATTTTTTTAAAAAGAGAGTTACCTGGAACATGAGAAATTAAGTAACTGACCCAAGAACATTAGACCAATATATGTCTGAAGTAGAATTTGAAGTCAGCTTTCTTTTCAGAGGCTATCTCTGCCACTCCATGATGCTATCTTTGTACTTTTAGGCCCTTTTGTGTAATGTTATATATGAAAAACTATGTAAAGATCACAGGTTCATATTAACTATATGTGTAGTTATGGGGAAACAAGACAAGCCAAACAGAAAAAGGTGATAAAAGGTGATCTAATACCTGATGGAGTGGAGGATGGCTATACTGATAGAATGTATGTTATAGAAAAAATATCACTACATTTAGGGTAAAAGAAGACGAGGTTAAGTGGAATGGAGTAGATATCCAATCAGACCTGTTTCTTTCTATTTGAAAAGGTGTGAGTTGTGACTTCACTCTGCTCATGGCACCACTTTAAAGATTATTGATTGAGTTATGGCTGGTTATATCTCTAAGCTTCTTCATTCAATTTGATCTCAGAAGGGAGAACAAACATAGCAGATGGAATATATTGGAGCCAGAATGGTCTGAGAGAAGATATTCAAGAAGTTCACACACATACATACACACACACACACACACATGCGCACACACACACACACACACACACACACTCCTTTAGCTTATATGAGGGCAAAAAAAATGTGTCCTAGTTGCCTCTTCTCAAGGAACCAAGTTTATCAGGTTACTACATGGGCCACATAATAGCAGTAGATGAAGTTTGAGGCAAGCTGGCTACAGTGGCAGATCAGTGGTTTACCAATGGAATAGTAATTTGAAAAGTAGAAGAAATACTGAAATAAGCATAGGGACATAAAGGGGAGGAAATAGCTAGGATTTATATAGAATTTTTAAAGATTTTCAAAGCCCTTAATATGTTATATCATTTGATCATTATAATAACTTTGTAAACAGGTGCTATTATTATCTCCATTTTTACAGATGAGAGAACTGAACCTGAGAGAGAATGAGTGGCTTGTCTATCGTCACACAGCTTTTAGAAGCAGAGTTTGAACTCACACCTTCTTGGGGGAAGCTAGGTAGTTTAATGGATAGAGTGTTGGATCTGTATGTACTTTCAAATCTTGCCTCAGGCACTTAGTACCTTGAACCTTGAACAAGATACAAACTTATTCAGTGCCAGTTTCCTTATCTGTAAAATGGGGATAGTAACACTTATCTCACAAGGTTGTTCTGAGTATCAGATGTGCTTCGCAAACTTTAAAGTGTTACCTTTAATTTCTACCTATTTAATAATACTGAATTCTTGAACCAAGTGAAGGAGTACTTATAACAAGCAAGTAAATATTCAAGTCCTATATCAATAGAGCAGCAATGGATAGAGACACCTGAGAAAACTAAACATTGGAACATGGAAATTTGAGTTTTGTGAACTACATGTGTAGTAAAAGGGATAAGAAAGGAGTTGGTGTTCTAGTAACCCTCAGTTCTTTCCCCTTTTTTAAGAAGCTTCAACTTTAGAGCAGTGCTCTATCTCAACCTAAAAGAACCTTTGTCTATATATGACCCTGAAAAAAGTAGAGACTGATTAGAGAAGATAAAGCAATTATTGTGATTATTCTTGGGCTCAGATAAGGCACCCTTCTATTTAATATTTCTGACGTGTTAATTAAAGCCAGCCCCATATTCAAAGTGTTTTTTTTTTTATTTGAGAGCTTTGTGTTGGGGTGGGGAAGAGGTAGAAGGGTGAAATTCTTGATCCCTTTTACAAATCATTTTAAAAATTAAAATGTTTTTCAAATTAGCAAAATTATGTCTTTTCCTCCCCTTCTTCAATTCAGTAGGAAAGAAAAACAAAATTCCCAATACAAATATATTTAGTCAAGCAAAACAAATTTCCACATTCCATGTCTAATATATTTCTATCTCTATCTATCATCCATCTATCTATGTCATCTGTATTTATTTGCATATCTAAAGCTATCATCCTCTAAGCTGATTAAGTCCCCAGGCCAGTTTCAATGAATTTAAGGTAGAAGAACTAGTCCCATATTCTTGACAGTATTTTTGTTGTTCTGTCACACAGTTGTGTCTAACTCTTTGTGACCTTATTTGGGAATTTCTTGGGAAAGATACTGGAAGAATTTGCCATTTCCTTCTCTAGCTCACTGTAAAGATGAGGAAACAAAGGCAAATAGAATGAAATGACTTGACCCTGGTAACACAGCTAGTAAGTATCTGAGGCCCAAATTGAATTCAGGAAGATGGGTCTTTCTTATTTCCAGCTTGGCACTCTATCCACTCTGCTACTAAGCTGCTTATTATGGCAGAGTACCCTTTGGTGATATTTCTCCTCATAACAAAAACTAATTTGTCAGACTATTAGACTAGGAAGAAATTTGAATGAGGAGCCTCACTCCTCCCCTTGGCACCACACCATTTTGAACCCAGTTCTTGTATATCTGAAGCTTCTATATTGGGCCATGGATTGTAAATTCTATTATTTTTCCATTGACCTATAAAAGTACAATTATTACCATGAGCTTTGGACATTTTGTGCTTGCGAGGGGAATTGATGACAACACATTAATGTCGTCACATAGTGAAGCCTACCAGATTTTCAAGATGGACAAAGAGATCCATAGTGCTTCAAAATCTCCCTATATCTATCTCTGTCTTCCATGTCTTAAAAAAGCCTCAGACACAAAGGTTTTATAAAGTATGTTTATAAAGTATGTCATTATTCAGCAAGTCCTGCTAATCCATTATTCAGAAATGTGATATGAAGATAATAACTTGATTAGATAATGCTAGTTTTGCTCCTGATCTCTACTTTCAAAAGTTATTTCAATAATGAATATAGAAATGAAAAAAAAGTAAGATCAGATAATATGATGTACTTTCCTAATTCAGATGTGACAATAATGCAAAAAGATGAGTTGAGCCAATATCCCATAAAGAATTTAGGTTAAGACTAAGAGTTGGACATGATGAAACTACTCAAAAACAACAAAATTTATTAAACAGATTCCTACAAATACTGTATTTTACAAATTTATCAAAATTTAAAATGCATGAATTTATTGATATATACAAATTAATTCTGAATATTTGAGACAACTGCAAAATCTCTCACAGTAAATAGCAACTATGATAGATGTTACTTTGGGAAGTGAATAATTGAGAAAGGGAAAAAAAGTTATTAAAAATGAAGATGTAAATAGAGTTCCCTTGATATTTTCTTTCCTACTTTCACCTTCCACTCTATAGCATCATAACATTGCATCCCTTCTAGGCATTAAGGATGCTTAATCTTATTGAATTTATTCCAAAAAACTTACTAGGAATAAAATAAAATGAAATATAAAAAATATTTGCTGATGTTTTGAAATTTAGGGATCAGTCCCCACAATGCATTCTCATGTTGAGGTCCCTAAATGCACACTGAATGTTGTAGCATGCCATTTTTTACATCTTGTTATCCTAGAATCATAAAATGTAACATCATGAACGATTTTGCAAGGCAGTTAATTTATCCACCAATTCTTATGTTTCACACTTCAAAAGTTTTACTATTCAATAATAAAATTCATTTTTTAAACAGTGAGAAATAATGCAGATGTACCCTGTAGTAAGTATTAGATAGAGGCCTCACTCAAAAGATTTATTCTTTGTAAGAGTGCTGAAATATCAGTTTTTAAATTCAACAAGATGCAAAACTACAACAATAAAATGCTAACTATCAACTTGGCATTACCTTCTTCATCTAGCTAAAATAAAGGAATACCTGGAAAATGAACTCATTAATAGTGTATACCTCCCTCACTCCTGCTGAATCATTTTTTCTTACCAGAAAATTGTGATAAGAATGATAATACCACCCCTAATAAAATAAACTATAAAAATAGTTTGCACAAATTCTGTACTTTGTCAGGGGAAATTTATACAAATAATTTTTTTCTCTTATTCTGAAAGATTACTTACATTTTCCCAAGGTGGTTACTGTTGTTTTCTGACCATTTTCATAATGTTGGTTCATGAAACCACTTGTATACTTTAATATTTTTAACCATGTTTCTCTAGTGCAAATTCAGGGGGAAAATTCTATAGCATGTTGTTACATGGGTGACATACACACACACACACACATATAATATACATATATTGTATGTGTATATATATAATATACACATACAGTGTGTATATGTATATATGTGTGTGTGTCTATTATATATATACATATATACTGTATATCTATATATATATACATATATATACTGTGTGTATATGTATATGTGTGTGTGTGTGTGTGTGTCCCTGGTTTGGACAGCAACGATCACAAATTATGTATCAGTTTTGAATTGAATAATATTTTCTAGCATATTGTGTGTCCACAATGCATGTTAAACAATAATTATACTATTTTTCCAGTGACAGAATCAAAATATTCCATAAGTTTTTGCCTTTATTAATTCACTAAAAACTTAAATTTACCGAAATAAAATGTCCAAATATTCCTGGTATATTTTTTTCAAGTGAAGTGTGTGTGTATATATATGCCAGATTGGAGTTATTATTACATGTGTCATTTATCTTTGGTATGGAAAATTTCATAGAAAGGGCAATTTTATAATTTTTGTTTTAAATATATTTGTTTTAAAATATATTATAAAATATAAAATATATTAAAATATAAAGACAATGACTAGAAATGTTATGAAATTATAAAAATGTTTTTCAATAAATCCTATGGATTTGGCCTTTAAAACTTGTCTCCAAACTATATCTTCTTTCTATTTGCATTGCCAGCACATTAGTTGTAATCCTCATCACCTTCTGTTTAGATTACTGCCACAAATTTCTACATAGGCTTTTCAACTTCAAATTTTCCCCAGGCACATACATTCTGCATACTGCAGCCAAACTAATTTTCCTTAAAGATTATGTTTATCTATTCAATTTCAGATCTGTCAGCATTTCTATAGTAAAATATTTTCTTTATTGATGACAGTGGAAGCAATATTTGTACTATGCTGTACAATACCTTCATATCTCATTCCCCAATGTACTATAATGAGATACAACATTTAAAATTGAACAAAAAGGTGAAGAAAAAAACAATAAGAGTGGCTTAACCAATTAAATATACAAAAAGAAAGTTCATGCTGAATAATTACACAGTTTGGAAGCCATGATATCTCTTTTCCATTTCACTATCAAATGATCATATATCCCCTCTTGCCAACTTCCATGTTTTTGATAGAGACACCACCATTCTCCAAGTTACATATATTTGAATGCTAAGAGCTACCACAGACCCATATGTCCCCTTGCATTAGCTTAATCATTTACTTTATTTTGGGGGGCTACCTTATAGTAGCACCTCGTAATTCTCCTTTCCTTTCCACTACATTAGAGCTCACACTAGCACACAAATGAATTATTGTTGCAGCCTCCATTTTAGACTACCAGATTCCACTCCTCCCAACCCAAATCTATACTCTATCTATATAGTATCTATATAATTTTCATCATTTTTGAAAAAGTGAATCTGGCAAAGAAGAGACAAGGTGACAGAGTAGAGACAGAGAACCAGTTGAAATATCTCCACATTATCCTAAAAACAACTTTAAATAATGCCTCAAATTAAATTTTGGAGCAGCAGAGCCAACAAAAGATCAATGTGAGACACTTTTTCCCATCCTATGACAACTTAGGAGGTCAGCAGATGTATGTGACACTGGGGTAGAGGCTAGTGCAGAGGATACATGGTAGCAATTCCATTTGTGGGCCTTAGAAGCAGTTACTATGAAACTTTACATACCCTTTGATCATACAATATCACTATTGTGTCTGTACCCCAAAGAGATAAAAGGAAAAGGACTTAAATGAGTAAAAACACTTGTGGAAGATATTTTTGTGGTGACAAAGAACTGGAAATTGAAGGGGTGCTCATTAATTGGGGAATGACTGTATATGTTCTGGCATGGGATTGTAATGAAGTAATATTGAACTATAAGAAATGATGAGAAGGACTGTTTCCGAAAAACAGTGAAGATATAAAGTGAAGTGAGAAGACTGGGAGATCAAAGTACATAGTAATGATCAATACAATAATCCAAAATAATTCTAAAGGACTCATGATGAAAAAAAAAATGTTGTGTACCTCCAGAAAGAAAAATAATGAACTCGGTGGTACAAATTGAAGTGTAATTTTGTTTTTCTTTCTTCCTTCCTTCCTTCCTTCCTTCCTTCCTTCCTTCCTTCCTTCCTT
>NW_020950792.1:16378513-16382555 GCF_900497805.2 Vombatus ursinus
CTTCCTTCCTTCCTTCCTTCCTTCCTTCCTTCCTTCCTTCCTTCCTTCCTTCCTTCTTCTTCTTGTTCTTCTTTTGCAATATGGTTTATATGGATAAAATAGTTTGCATGATTTCACATCTTCCTGGGTTGGGGAGGGGTCAAGGGAGGCAGAGAATTTGGAACTCAAACTTAAAACAAAAGTAATATTTAAAATAAACAATAATGTTAAAAAACATTATAACATACTTCAATCCCTTAAGGATCTATAATTTCATCAATGTGTATACTTCCTCCATTAACAAAGATCATATCCATTTTATAATGAAGTAGATGGATTTTGAGAATTTCAGCATTTGGAAAACTTTACCAAGTTGCCACTAACCAGGTAGTGAATGTTGTCTTGAATATAAAACAATATCTCTGTTCTATAATATTTTTGGATGATTGAAGCAAAGAACAAGGTGAGTCCTAATGAGTGGATAATAAAAATCAAAGGGTTTTTGCTGTTGTTGTTGTTGCTGCTTTTTTGGTTTTATTTGTTGTTTTCTTTTCTCCCTTTGTCTTTTGGAAAAAAAAAAAACTTTGTTAGTCCAAAAGACTCACAATCCAGAGAAAGAACTATCAAATTGTACACCATCTTGTGGGTGGAGGGAGGAAGGGGGAAAAATTTAAATTCAAAATATTAAGGAAGTGAATATTGAAAACTAAAAATAAATAAATTAAAAAAGAAAAAAAAGTGTGTTGTAAGCCAGAAGAATGAGAAACAAAGATCAACTACTTGGAGATAGTGGAATGATGATAATGGATAACAGAAAGATGTGCAACTATTCAACTTCTTATTTTTTCTCTGTTTTCTCTATGAAGAAAGTTGAAGAGAGAACACATGTGGCTGAGAGGAAAGTTAAATCCCATGATATGTAAGGAGATAAGAGAAAAATATTTAATTTCCATAAATGAGTAAAAGTCATATGATACATATAAATTGCAGCACAAGGTACTACAAGACCTTTATTTCTGAGATGCTGACTATGGAGATCTTTGAGAAATCATGAAGAACTAGAAAGGTATCTCAGGACTGGAGAAGACAAAAATGTCTCTGCACTTATCTGGTTATGGGTTTCAAGAAGCAGAAACCCAGTTTTGACTCCTGACTAAATGAGCAAATTAATCATTCTATTAACTTATGTAAAGGTGCTTAATAAATGCTTACTCTAAGGCAGGTAAAATGCTAAGTACTAGGAATACAAATAGAAGTGAGCAAGATAGTCCATGCCCTCAAAGTACTTACTTTTTAATAGAGAATATAACACAAAAAAGGAGATATAGAAAGAGGAGAGGGATAGGGAGATAGCATCATGATTTAGAAATGGCAGAGAAGTATTGTGAGGTTCTTGGGATAGAAACCATGTTATTTTTTGTCTTTCTATCCCTAGTTTTTAAAACAGTACTTTGTACATAGTAAGCACATAATGAAAAGAGAAAGAGGAAAAAGAGGAGGAGGGGAAGGATAACTAAAACTCATTCATCAGATACCAGAATCATAGTGGCTGAGTCTGAATTTGGTAAAAAGGCAATGAGAAAGATGGTCAAAATGAAGACAGAATGGTTGGAAAATGACTGGAAAGTAGCATAGTTTAGCTCCTGTGTGCCCAATATTAGATGTCCTTTCTTCTGTTTGTATCTTTGTATCATCATCATCAAAATTATCATCATTATACATTCATGCATTTTAAGATGATTTAATCTCAGAGATAACTGTTTTACCCTGTATAAAAAGTATCCCAAACCTATCGTATAGCTTTAATTTTTATGTTGTATTTCTTTATCTCTTCTTTTTTATAGTTCCCCTTTGTTTTTGCTTCGAAACATTTCTTCCATTCATTCTAGGAATATTCAGTTCTCCTTGCTAAACTTGCCATCTTTTTCCTTCTTTAGCTTGGAAACTAGCCCACATTTTATTCATCTTTTTTAAACTATTTAATCTGTAAGAAACAGATGCACCATACAAGATGTCATGGAAACATTCTCATCCTCTATATCTCCTGGCTGACTTTTACTGTCCACTGCCCCTGCTAAGGGATCCGATCCCAGTAGCTTTCAAACAAGATTTTTTTTTCTTTTTTAATAACATTCTTCAACCTCTTCTATTATTTGTTATACTTTCCCATGTTTGATTTAAAATTTTCAGATTTATTCAAATGCTTCCTGAAAATAGGAGCTATTTTACCCCTGCTCTCATGAAAGCCTTTGGGAGAAAATGTAACAGTTGCTTTATATCTCTATCTTTTCTCCTTTCACTCTGGGTTACATGTTCTTTTGCATCATTACCTTGCCACTATCCTCTGTCAATATAAACAAATCTGTGAGATCTTATTTTATTTTCTTCATGGCAAGTACAGATATATAATTTTCATCCACTCTGTAAAATGCTCTCTAGTTCATAAACTTCAGAACTAATGAGGGTAGGGGCAATGCAAAGAACTGTTCATGTAAGCTGGATTCCTGTAGAGTCCACGGAGGTTAATACAGGAAGCCGTACAATTCTGAGATAACAAGGTTTTGGTCAGACGGGGGCTGGTCGAGGTCATCGATTAACAGTCCCATGCTGTCTTCCTACATTTATTGTGACAAATAATATTCACATCCCTTGTCTGGCTCAACCTATTTTCTGCTTCCATGGTATTACTGAATCTTACAGTGTGGACCTTGCTCCTTGCCAGCCTCCCTTTTAAGTCTTGTGACTCTGATTTTGATCTTCCTTATTCTCAGATATCCCCTCTGATAACGATCAATTTTGTGCATCAGCGTGTCATCATTTTATGCCTTTATCTCTATTGAAACTTTATCTGCATTATAATTCCTTTTTAACTCTCCCTCCCAAATCACACAACAAAAGAGGTATCAACCTGACTCATACACTCTGCTCAGAGTCCTCTGAAACACCTAGGGAGTGTTATGGACAGAAAAAAAAAATCATGCTGTAAAAAAAGTAGAATCCTTTTGATCAAATCAAATAATACATTTAACTTAATTATTAATATTTTAAAAGGTAACTAATTAAATAAAACCACCCACTTACTTATATGCCCACTATTCTATCAATACAAAAATTTTATGAAAAGCTTCTAAACATAAATTAAGAGCACCTTTAACAAAAACATTAGTAGGGAATGACTGGACTTTCACAAGTGTTATTTTAAAGAACACTTTTTTAACATCAAATCATTGACTGAAAGATATAGAAATTTTAAAATCCAAATGTCATTTTTGTTTATGAAAAAAATGGGCATTGCAAAACACCTTAAATGTTTTTTATTTTTTTATTTTCCCCATTCTAATTTTTTTTATTAATAAACATTTTATTTTCCTTCTTCTTACTCCCATTGGAGAAATAGCAAAAATAAAAACATTTTAACAAGTATGTATTATCAAGTAAAATAGATTTCCACATTGGCCATATACAAAAATATTATCTTATTTTGCATCTTTACTCCATCACCTCTCTTAAGATATAGGCAGAATGCCTATATGGAATTGTGGTTGGCCATTAGATGTTTGTATTCACAGGATTATTGCTATTCTTCCATTGTCTTCCTCATTCTGCTTACTTCACACTGCTCTACAACTAGATAGCATAGTGAATGGGACCCAGAATCAAGAAGACCTAATTTTAAATTCAATCTCAGAAATTTATTATGAGCAAATAATATCTCTTAGCTTCACATATCTAGCTGTAAAATGAAGATAATAACAACATTTACTCACAGGGTTATTGTGAAGACTGGATAATTTAGCGTGGGTAAAGTGGCTTGCAAATCTTAAAGTGATATTTAAATGCTGGCTATTATTCATTCTGCCTTTGAACATGAAAAACAGAAATAATCATGTTAAATTATCCCTAGTCTAATAATAACATCACATCAGGTATAAAACATTGTGATCACCAAAAGAATCTATCACTGTGGAGGAAATCCAGGAGAGTCTAAGTCAAGAAAGAATTTGCTATGGATGATAATGATGATGATGATGATGATGATGATGATGATGATGATGATGATGAT